>NW_008666644.1:19478-49976 GCF_000695815.1 Acanthisitta chloris | reverse complement strand
AATGCAGCCAGGCCACTCCCCACAGACACAGTCCTGGGCAGCTGGCTCTGTGTGTCTCAGTATGAACAGAGGGGTTGGCACAGATGACTTCAAGAGGACCCTTCCAACCTTGACCATTCTGTAATTTATTTTGCTGTGGCATAAGTAAATACACTTTGATAAATAACAAGCATCTGTTTGTAATAAGTTTATTTTGGTTTGTTAATGTTCATTTTCTTTGGCACTCAACAGTGAACAAGTCAGGACTACAGAAGATGTCGCAACAGAGGATGAGCACAACAGGACAGAGGATCTGTGTTCACATGTTGATAGCGATGATTTTGCAACAAAACTTGAAAATGCCATGGAAGATCAAAATACAGTGTCAAATAACTCCCAGAGGGAAAGTGATTTCCAGACTGAGTCATCCTTCCATTGCACTTTGCCTTCAGAATCTTCTGGGGAAATGGCTGATGAGAACGAGCAAAGTTCTCATTGCTGTACAGCAGGTCTACAGGAGGCTGGGCTGAATTCACAGGAAACCTCTCTTTCAGAGCAGGAATTGTACAACTCTTTCCATTTCTGGAGGACTCCACTTCCTGAAATAGATATTGACTTTGAGCTTCAGCAGACTTCTGATATAAAACTCTATAGAGAAATTCAGGAACTCACTGTGTCAGCGTCTCCAAGCATTCCTATGGCAACAAGGAAAGAATTAGAAGAAATGATAGAAAATTTGGAACCCCATATAGATGATCCAGACGTTAAAGGTATGGTAAAGATACTGAAGCATTTTTAGTGTTCGGAGATATGCAGATGTTGCTTTAGCAATTTGGGCTTTAACCTTTCAGTTGTTTTAGAAGTCGGAAGTACTATTTTCTCCTTGTCCTCAGAGAGATTGGATCTGGTTTGATTTAATTGTGAAAATTGATGGTGAACTAAAAGGGAACTTGGATTTATGCAAAGGTGTTTAAAAGGAGTATGAGTCCTTTAAAAATTTAATGCACGTGCAGTTAGCAGTGTAAACTTCTGACTGCCAGTTTTGACATGATAATCAAATAGATGGTTCAATGCCATAAGCTGTTGATAAGCAAGTTTATTTCTAATTAGCACACATGCAAAATAAGGCAGATGTAGATTTTTTAAAAATACCAATGTGATTATGAAGTGTATATAACTTCTTTTTGTGCATTATCCATTTTATTTTTTATGACTTAGTCTTCTCCATTTTCCTGCAAGGGCTTTATTATTGCAGTCTCATGTTGTCAACTTCAATGCAGCAAGTTTGTTGGATCAGGCTGAGAATTGATCCAACCTGGATTCTTGAAGTGAACATACATCCTCCATTTTAAAAGCTCTTGGAAGGATGGGGAAGGGTTTCATAAGTATGACAATCTGGTGGAGCAGAACATCAGACACACCTCCTGGGCTAGAAGGAGTTGGTTCTTTTACGCAGACTTGATGGAAATAGATTTGTCTTGGTATTCATATGCTGAATAAATCCTACGGCACATCAAGCTTGAGTGTCACAGTCAAAAAATCAAGAGGTACCAATAAGGAAGAAACCATGTTATTCTGGAGCTGAAAAATCTCTAGAGGAAAGCATGCCTCTAAACCAGAAAAGTAGGAAGGAAAAGGAGGGGCAAGTTGGTGGGAAAAACATTTTGGAATAAACTGATACTATGTTTTGGCTTATATTTTATTGTTAGTTGGTTGATAGGCTAATAATGTAAATCCATTTTGGGCTGCGTCTGTTTAATCTGTTGTGAAGTCAACAGATAAAACTTTGTTGCTTTATGAGTGCTTTGGGCACTCTGAGGAAAAAGTTAAGGAAAAAATTGCAGCCTTGCTAATGATCCCAGTCTTCACGTATCCAATCTCTGAACCTCACTGTTTTAAAGCTCACACTGATGTTTGGGTTTGCTTTGTAAAATTTTGTTCTGTCCAATTATAGAATGTATCTTGAACACTTCTAGTGAAGATTTATGTAAGCATGTGTTCATACATCCAGAATTGTCCTGTATTAGGAGGTTGTTTCTTCTATGTGTCTGCTATATGTGTAGGTTTTCTGTGCAGCTGTGGACCAATGCTTGCACATTTCAGTAAAGAAAACTCTTACTTGGTTGTCAACACCATGTGTTCCCCCTGGAATTTAACAACATGCCTATTTTGATTTGGTAACATTGGCATTTTTATTTTGCACAGTCATTGAGGCATAAGGAGATAGAGACCAAAACTGATAGACTTATATTCATTTTGCATGTTTGTTTCAGATGCTAAAGCACACATGGAAGTGGTAGGTTACCAGTCTCCAGTCTCTGAGTTGCTGACTTAATGCCTATGATTTGAACCTTACACTTCATAAATTGTGACAAGAGGTAGACTCGTTCTGGGGGGTGATCGAGAAGATCAGAGCCCTGACTGCCTCTTTGCTCATGGCAATACCAGGCATTAAGGTTTCCATTTTACCATCTAAAACTGTAGTTTTAAATCTTCAGACTGAATATTTATACCATCAATTTGCAACATATTTCATTTGTTTGCTGTCACCTAAGTCCTGGACTCCTGCTTCCATGCTGTGCTCTTGTCTTTGTTGCTGCATTCCCAGCCAGCAGTGGGGAGTGAAAGATGCAGACTTCTCTGTGGTGGGGTGAGGGGAGGCCTGCCGTGCTGGAGAGCTCCCATAGGTACACATCTGCTAGTTCCTGTAGCAAATGGGCCAAGCATCCTAGCAGCATCACAAGATAAGTGGGGATGAGTTAGCAGGAACGTGGTTTGGGAATGAGACTGCAGTGTATGATGTTATGCACATATCAGTAAGGTTAAGTTGTTCAGATGACCTTAACTCTGGCTGTACTGAGCCTCTCTGCTGGACTGTGCAAATTGAGCAGCCTTCTCTTAAAGTGTTCTGCTTTGGAAAACATTTTCTAAACTTAAAAATAAAGGAGAAAAATGAATGCCTGTTGTGTAGCACCATATTGTCCAGGGTCGTTGGCACAAGGTTTTTGGAGTTTCTGAAGACCACACTGATGTTTTATTATTTGGCTCTGCAGAACAGCTGGTGATGCTAATAAGGTGTTGTTCTTCATTGTACAGTCAGTGGAGGTGGTTGATTTCCATTTTGGTAGCTGGTTTCAGAGCCAGTCCCTGTCAGGTGAGGCAGGTGTGGAGATTTGGTGCAGACGTTCTATCAGCAGTGATTCTTTCTGAGTCAGAAAAGTATGGGTTTGTTGGGGGTTTTTTTTGTGAGTTGTTTTTTTTGTCGTTGTTCCCTGCACTGTATGTTCATCCATAGCAACTACTATACCTTTGTGTACCCCTATTCCCTCCCTCCATGCATATTTCCCCTCCTATTGCCTTTTTTATTTTATTTCTCTTCCTTTCTGCATTCTGCATTCCTCTTGCTTCACATGTCTCACTGCACCCTTCTTTGTTGTGTGAGGTGCTTCCCTCACCTGCTTACATCATTATAGCAGAAGTATTGAGAGCAGAATGTTTCGATTTTTATTGAAGGAGTCTAAGGAGTACCTGAGCATACCATGCTAAGGGGAAGAGTCAAAGGAAAGTCATTTCCAGCTCGTGCAGCCCAGAGTGCAGCATGTTCAGTGCATACCCCAATCTTCCCAACATATTGGTTGCCAAGCACTAATGGGCTCCTGTTTGCATACACAGAACGAAGTGTTTGTGGTTATATGTTTTTTTGGGGGGGGGGTGTTTTTGTTTGTTAGGGGGTTTCTGTAGTGCATCTGGGCAGAGCAGTCTCCATTTCAAATTCAGATCCTTGCTTCAAGGCATGGACACTGAGGAGGTTTCTAGCAAAGACAATTTTTTAACAGTAATCACTAAACCACCATAGAACATTTTTTTTTCCCTGATCTCATTCTGGGAAAGGGGTGAACTGCTTTAACTGAAGCTCACTCTGAGAAATCTTTACCTTGAGGCTTTCCTTCCAGAACTAGCTTATTGTCACAGTGATAAATCTGAGTAATATCTTGGTTGCCAGTTGCTCAACTACCTGAAGAGAGTGTTTTCTTACAGACAAATCACTGACTGGCAAAGCTACACAGGCTATGCAAAGTTAAGCACTGGTATTGTAATCCCTGCTAATAGGACCTTTCCAATCCACTCCTCATAAAGTGCTAGATCATGTAATACCAGCTTTTCTTAATATTATCTGGGGGAAGAGAGAAAGCCTGACTTGCAGGTTACTGGGGTTTACACCAGTTACAGGCTGCTTTGCCAGATGGAAACCTAACAGGGATAAACCAGCCCCAATGTGGGGTCAATTGATCCCATTCCCTTATAAAAACTATTTTTATAAGTTAGGTTACTCACACTGCCTGCAGTAGAACTCTAAAATATGTTGTTAATGGAACAGGAGGTGAGGAGGAAGTGCATAAGCACCTCCTCTGGTTTTTAGGTTTCAATTACTTGCAAGTCCATAGCCATTAATGCAGCATTTGTCTCTGAGTAAGAGGTGAGGGTAAGGAAGACAGATCCTTCAGAAGAAAAAGAGGGGAGTTGAAAAGAAAGGAAGTGTCAGTGTGTTCTAGTGAAAATCAGGAGAAACAGAAAGCAACAATAAAGCATATTGAAAGGACGGATACTCGTAAGAACCAGGAAATTTAATAAGGCATATAAAATGTGGCTTTTAATTTAAAGATTGTACCAGTTATTTTAGGATGCAGGTGCAGTAGCCAAGAGAAAAGAATTCCTTGTTGAAATTATGTGATTTTTTCCTGTTGAGATGAATTACAGTAATGCAGCAAGAATATCTTTGGGTTATTGTATTAGAAATTTGAGTTAGAGACTTAGCACTGCATATTGTAAAAAAGTATCTTTACTCCTGCTCAACAGACTCTACTTAGAAACCGGTGAACCTGTAGTGTGTTTCCAGTTTTTGCTAGCTGAATTTTAATTTCTGTTTCTTGTAACAATTGTACCACATATCTGTTGCTTCTGTCTACAAACAAGTCCAACTGTCTTTGTTTAATTCTTGTTGACAACCATATTAAGAAAGCTAGAGGGAGAAATTCAGATTCTGTAACTAAGTATGGAAATTCAAAACAAGCATATGGTTTATCATTTAATTTCACAATTAACATTTAAGAAACCGTGGAAAAGAGAAAATCTACGAGCATCATTGCTTCTAGATGGGTGGGTAAATTTAGTGAGTCAGGAGATTTTCTCCTTACCTTCTTGGAAAGAAGCAGAGAAGAGTGTCAGGGTAGATCAGTCTGCACTAAATTCTGTATGTATCACTTTGCAGCTAAGATTGCTTCTGATACCTGACCTGCTCAGGTGAGGCTGTATCCAAGGAACATTGCTCTGCAGAGCTTTTTTTAAATTAGAATTAAGCAGAGGGATGTAAAGCAGAGCAGTCTCAGAACTGCTGGGTCTTTTGAAAAAGAGTGGATGGCAGAGCATGAAGTGCTAAAGCTTTCTTTTGAGGACATCAGACAGTACAATCTTCAGTATTTGTGTGACAGATGCAATGAGGGTAATGTATCCTGTCCAGGAAAGTTACTGGGGTCTGGCATCTTTCTATATAGGTCTTACTTTAGAGTTGCTATAAAAACACAAGAATTTAACAAGCATATGTATAAAGACACAACCTCTCAGAACTGAAATCCTTCCTGTATGAGTAAACCTGTTCTCAGCCTTTATTTGAATAACTTTTCTCTTTATCTTACTCCTACCTCCCACAAATGGCCCAGTCAGTAAGTTAATATTCATGGGCTGTTCTGCCCCGAAGACTGTTTGCACCATTAGGATTCATTCAAGAACGAATCCTGATATAACAGCAGTCTCTTATTCCTGTTTTTTTTTTGGGGGGGTGGTATTTTTTGTTGTTCGGGGACTTTTTGCTTAAAGGATCAATTTTACTAAACTGTGGTTTGGTTGAACACCCTAGGAAAAAAGTGGATTGTTAATCTCAAAGTTAATGATCTTAAGCTTGTACCTCCCCTGTGGTTCCTCTGCCATCTTTCATTTAATTAGTCACTGTCTAAAAGTCGATTTGTGGATATGCTACAAGTTTTATTGCAGCTTAGTTTCTCATGTATTTCTTTCATATGCTGCAGCACAAGTGGAGGTGTTGTCTGCTGCACTCAGAGCATCCAGTTTGGATCCTCAAGAAGAGACAATGGCCAGTGTTGGCAAAGGAACAAATTCACAGACTGAACTAGCCATCAATGACCAACAAAATTTCAAACCTATACTGGGTGATATTGTGCCTTTAATTGGTGACACTGTTGAGGTAAGAAGTGAGTTTATTTTCCCATTAGCTCCACTAACAGAGCTGTATTCTGCATTCATGTGGTGATTGCAGCCAAGTGCTTCCTGCTTTTGGCTAGTGCGGTGGTCAGGTTTGTTGGCTGGAACTGATGTGCTTGCTACCAAAATAAAATGAGTTGTGTTGGGTGCCTTTGTTTTTGCCAGTTCTGTTCTTGGCAATGTAAATTCTTGAAGTTGCTTCTGTTAACATCTCTGTTGTCTGTAGCATTTTGAGATGTTTTAATGCTACTGCAGTTTATTGCTGTGAAATTACCATCCTTAAAACAGAGCCCTACTGATAAGTGAATCCTCTTCTATAGTGCCCCACCTCCCTGAACCTGGAGAAAGAGGTACTTTTTCCCTTTGTTCCCTGTTGAAATGATTTATAGTAATTTACTGGTCTGCATAAGAGAAGTTCAGGACCTGCAATCTAGGTGTTCCTTGGACTGCTGAAAGTGATTCTAGCAGTCAGTAACATCTTAAAGTTTTTTGCACTTAGTTCTTTGCCCCTGCCCAGCTGTAGTCTGCAGCATGTGGTGTTATTTTCTGTTCTTTACTGTGTGTTGGGCCAAACCCACTGTGTTCACTGCATATAGTGTCACAAGCTCTGGTGGTATTAATAGCTATAGCTATGCAGAAAGCAATAGTTCCAAAATAAGCTCCATGAAACCACAGCAAGTGATTTGTTGAATCCTATTGCCTAAATGGTATTTTCAGATGAAATTTTTGCATCAGTTCAGTGCAAACATTTTCATCGTTTAATTAGACCAGTGTTTCTTGATGACTTTTAATTAACTTTTCACCTACGCTGTTGGACTGCCATCTAGCCCAAAAACATATGAGGAGTTTAGGAATGTGACATTTACTTGGATACTGCAGATTGTACACAATCGTAATTTAAATCTACAAGTGCAGCTGGTTGGTTTGTCTCAAGCACACCAACCTGCCCTCAGCTCCTTTTGTTAGGGTTGAGATGCTTTTTTATTGTCACTTCTTTGTAATGCCAGGCTGTAAAATGACAGTGTAAATGTATCCTCTGTCTTTAAGAATTTTTGGGGCTGGTGCGGGTGGTGTTTGTTCAGAGGGACCTAACCTGCATTTTATGTCTTTACAGAGTATGATGCTGACAGAAAGTTTAAGAACCTGTCACATTGCTGGTGTATGTTGGTTTTGCAAGTTTCAGTTTTATGCTGTAAAAGGATGCTCTTAATCTGTCAGTTCCTTGTTTGCTTCTGGCACTGAATCAAGTCCTCATTTTACAAGTGAAAGGATATTATAGACATGACCTAGAATTTTGGGAATCAAGCTGTGATCTGTTGAGCAAGTAGACTGTTGCCCCTAGCAGTGAAGAGGGCTCTGATTTTCACAGGTGGTTGTTCGGGTTTTTTGTTTTGGTTTGGTTTTTTACTTGTGATTTTTTTTTTCTGATTTTTTTTTTTTTAATTTGTTTTTAAGTCTCAGCATAGCAAACATGTCAGTAGGGTACTGGACATTGGAGAAAAACCAAGCTACACATTTTATGTTTGAATGCAGCCTGCACAGTTCTGCACACATATCACCAAGCAAAACCAGACTGTGTTTGTCCTTTGGCAGCTGTAGTGACTCCTGAAGGAGATTATGTTAAAGAGAGATTCTCTGTTCTCTAGAGTGAACAGAGAAGATTTTGGGACATAGGTGAAGCTTGCTTGTTGAAGGTAGCTGTTATATTTTATCTCAGGAGCAGCTGGTTTTATTGTGTTTAGGTTGTGTGTTCTCTGTAATGTTTGATAAATAAATGTCAGCCTCAAGAAATCCCCCAGGTTGGATTCCCAGTGGATGGATATGAAAGTCCTCATTTTATTTTTTCTTTTGTTGGAGGTAGAGGGAGGAAGGAAAAGAAAGGAAAAGGAAACTGGACTAAATCCATCCCCCTTCCGTCTGGCACAGGTCCCTCTCTGTAAGAAGAGGGTGGATGCCAGGAGGATGCTGGAACCTTGACACTGCCATCTTCTCTCTTTGTTTGGGCCAGCTGCCCTGACAGGAAACACCAGCACCACTTGTGCTGGTGTGCAACCCTTGGCACAGATCTTTGGAGCACAACCACAGAGCTTTTGTTACGCAGCTGAAGGAAACCTTACCCTAGAGATTTGTAAGGCCATGACAAAGATTTTGCATCTCGAAGGTGGTGGTTCACCACTTTGATACACAGGAAACTTTCGGGCTAAAACCCTGCCTGATTTTCTTTTGGTTCTCTCTGCAATGCTCAATTCGGTGTGTGCATGGAAAAAGTACAGATGGAACTTCATCTGCAGGAATAAAGATACTGCAGTAACTTAAATACTGACTTGTGCTGTGGTTATTCTGTACTGAAGCTCTTCCTCTCTGGAATGCATATTTGACTTTAAAAGTGGCTGTATGAAAATGTTCCCATCTGTGACACTCTTTAGTATATTTAGTTGTTCAATTTAGTTCAATCCATAAAGTATTATTTTTTTCTTTTTTTTTCAAACTTAGCCTTTTGGAATTGGGGTAGCAGAGACTGAGAGACGGAGTCTTTCCATTTTTATTGTAGCAGAATGGATGACTCGCCCCTGGTCCCATGCACCTGGGCAACTCATGGAAAGCACTGTGTCCAGGCTGTGCTGGCTGCCTTTTAACTTCTTGATCTGGAAGAGGTCAAAGCTGGTGGCTTTATGGAAATGCTGAAAATTATTCCTTTTTCTGGGCAAAAATAACAAGCAAGCAAAAGGCTGAAAAAGAGTGAAGGAATTTACTGTGAAACTAAAAATCCTGCAGAGATGGTTTTCAGAGCCTCTGGAGGTTTTACAGTTGGAGTTGTATGCTGTTGGACACATTTAGTCATGGAGTCGTTTGCAGATCTGTTCTTTCCTTGGCTCTTTGACACATTGCTGCTGCTTGATAAGCCTGACAGGCTGTGCCAGTGATATGCAATTGCCTCACAGCTCTGCCTGTTCTTTATCACCTGTAATTATACCTCAGCAAGTAAAATTACAGCCTAGTGCTTAGATGAAAGCAGCTCATGGAAGAGGAAAAAGCAACTGTCTGAAGTCAAACCAAGGAAGACAGATGGTATCCTGGAGGCTTTTTTCAAGAAGTTTATAGTTTGCTGGAAAATTCTCGTTGTCAAAATGATCTGAACAGCTGGTAGAGTAGGATGTTCTCGTTGCTTGTGTTGACCCTGGGAGCTCACCCTGCAGCATCTGTGGGTACATAGATACCTTGGCTCAAATCTAGCAAAAATGCTTTTGCCCTGTTCTGCTGCACAGCAGCCTGATCTCCTTTTCAAATATTCATCACACACTTCTTGAAATTCATGGTTTATTATGCAAAGTCCATTGTATTTGGGGAGCTCCACTTGCATAGAAAGTGGCAGTGCTGTATCCTCTCAGCAGCACAGTTTATCACAGCGTTTCAAACCTCTGCTGCTCATCAGAGGTCTGAAACAGAGTCTCAGCTCTTATCTTCAAGGCCCAGATACGTATCCAGGATGCTTGAATGATTGCCAAAGAAGTATTTTAGTAGAACTGGTGAGAGAGGTGATGAGTCCTGTTGGCAGCTGTGGCCAACTAGGACTCACAATTATAAGGTGAAGCTTATCCGTAGAGAAGATTACAGAATAATCACCTCTAGGAAAGGAGCAACAGCCTAAGTCTCATCAGTTTCTATTCTTCAGTGTGAGAGTGGCTTTGCTTTGACCTTTTTCTAGCACAAATACAAAGCAACAAATCCAACAAAATCTGCTACAGATGTTTTCTCATTTTCCATCAGGGGAGCAGCAATGTGACCCATATGTTAGTCACATCTTCCTTAATGCAGTCTCAAAGGTACTCCTTTGCTGTGCTTTCATTCCATAAGAACCAAAATGGAGCAGAATAAGAGGAGCCTCTGTTTGAAATGGAAAGCAGAAAGATTTATCTTGCAGTCATTTTTGATTGTAGCAAAATTGTATTTGATATTAAAGCATGTATTCCTTTAATCTAAGAAAAAGACTGATGTGAGGGCAGCATGTCGTGATGCTGACATTGCTTTTGTGTTTAATCCTAGAGTGTATTTTGTGTGACCTTTTATTTTCTTTTTTTTGTCTTTCCCACAGAGTATGGATTCTACACTTCACTATATTCATAATGATTCAGATTTGAGCACCAACAGTAGTTTCAGCCCTGAAGAAGAAAGAAAATCCAAAGTACAGGTAAATGATGGTGACTTCTGGTTTTCTTACATGTATCAGATACTTGGAATTTATTTTTTTTTTGTGTATATTAGGGTTTTCTTTTATCTTGTTCATTCAGTCATTTCTGATGTGACAGAGTTTCTATTACAATGGCAAACCTTTTAAATAAGTGGTTTTAAAATATTCCTTGTTTCCAGAGATAATGGCTTAATTCAGCAGTTGCTTCTGTTTTATTTATGCATAAGAGATGACAGTATTTTTTTGACATGAAGTAGCAGCTGTCATAGACTTCCAGGCTCTGGTTTAATTTGGTTTAATTTTCTATGGAAACTACTCTGTAGTGGAAATGATGTTAGGACTTTTTTTTCTAATCACATGTTTTGAGTGGAACCACCCCACCCCGTGATAGCTTTTTGCAGAGCAGTTGTGAAAGTGTTTCATTAAGCTGGAACTGTCTCTCTGGTATTTTTTTCAAATGGAATCCAATGTTTGTCGTTACATAGTTCCATACTAGGTGTGCCACCCTGCAACAGTGTGATTCCTTGAGTGGGAACCTCAGTCCCTCTTGGCAGCTGTGTTAAGGAAATGCTCTTATGCACCCCTTGGGTAGAGTCAGTGCCTGACAGGAACTGACAACAGCTGAAGCAAAGACAGTGGTGAAATCAACAAAGAGATGTTTTTGCAGAATTTTCGTTCAGATGCTTTAATTTCTCAGTGGACAGAAGAAATGATCTTCACCGGAGATCTCTTTGTCTCTGGAGGAGCCTTTTCCTTCCTGTTGACTTTTCAGGTTGTTAGGCAGCGATGTCAAACACACTATACTCTGCTCCCTCCCCTTTCCTGCCTCCCCAGGGCATTTTAATGCAGTTTGTTTCTCACCACCTTCCCAAGATTTTGGGAGTATTGGGAAAGCTTTTTTGGAAGAAGTCTCATAATTTTCTATTCTCCTTGGGTTTTTTTGCACAACCCATGAGCCTGAATATTTGTAGAAAGCTAGAATGTAGTCTTTTAATTTCCTGGTCTCCCTGAGAAGGCTGTGAACCACTTGTTCATCTGTTATGTTGGTCTGTATATTTTCAAACAGCCCTCAGTCATGCCATTGTTTCTTTGGAACCTTTTGGTGGAACTCAGGAAATACATAACCTCTATGATCTTATTAAGGCACTGTAATTAAATAATATTCTGTAGTTGGGGGGGGGGAAACGTGTGGGGGTTTTTTTCTGACAGTGTGCCCTGGAATTTTAGTAAGCCTTATGAGGATTAACTGAAAATAGTGCAAACCCCCTACCCTTTTCTTGCTGCAGGATGTTGTACCTCAAGCCTTGCTGGATCAGTATTTATCAATGACTGATCCATCTCGCGCACAAACAGTTGACACCGAGATTGCCAAGCACTGTGCCTACAGCCTGCCAGGTGTGGCACTGACGTTGGGCAGGCAGAATTGGCACTGCCTGAAGGACACCTATGAGACACTGGCATCTGACATGCAGGTAAGCTCAGGCAGCTCTCACAGTGAACCATCTGAACTTCTGTGATCTCACAATGAATAATCTGAACCTCTGCAGCAATTGATCCTGCTTACAGGCTGTTGGGTTGCTCTGCTTTTGACGTGGAGCTTTCCACTGTTGATGTTAGTTGCTTATGTGTCTCAGAGTGAGATGGGGGTGTAGTACTCAGGTGGTAAGGAAATGGGGCAGTTTTGAGTGGGAGGTGAGTCTCCAGCAGGAAGGTGAGGAGAGGTCTCTGATTTCTTCTGCTTCCTTGAGATTCTGTGGTGGTGTTTGGGAGTCTCGTAAGTATGAGGACTGGGGCTGTGCTGCTGTGTGAGCAGACGTGTGCCCTGCAGGCATGTCTGGAGCTCGGTGATTCAGCCTCACACCAGGCCTCTGGTGCTGTATCCAGTTAGTCATAAAGTAATAACATCACTATCGCTGTGCAGCATTGCTGTTTTAAAAACAGCCACTGGAAATAGCAGCAGTTTCCTTGTTGTCAGGTGGTAAGGAGGTGGCTTTGTGCATTTTGCTGTTGGTTTGCAGTTGTTCCCCAGTCCTCCCTCACTTCCTTTTTTGGAGATGCTCTTTTTATTTTTAAAAATATTCTCAGACTATTTCACCTCCCTTGAACTTGCTGCTTGCTCTGTCAGAGCAGCAGCTTTCAGTGATATGTAGTGAGTAATTTTGTGCATGGCTATTGCTCATGTTTCCCAAATGCTTTTGCAACCATTAAAAACAACCAACTAAGAAATTTAAAACATAAAGAAAGACAAATTACCCTGCATTCAAAACTGTCTGGAGTTTATTGCCTGTCTAATCTCAAGATTGAATCACCAAACCAGGGCAGAACAGTTCCCATACTAACTGGTGAGTGCTGGCTACAGAGTAGATAGTATGTTATTTTAAAAGGCTTACTTGAAATTATTACTTGATTAAAACAGTTGCCTCTTCAGTTTAGGGTGTGTGAAAGCTCTCCTGGTGTGGAAGAAACTACCTATTATAGAAGCCAAAATATCCCAGTTGAAATATTGTGGGATATATATCTTACTCTGTTTTATAAATTAAATGAACGAGAGAGTAGTAGTATAAAACTAATTTATGCAAAAGAATTTAAGGCAAAAAGTAATGTGTGCGAGAGCGCTGGTGTTAGGAATACTATTTTCCTACCTGACACTTGGAGAATTAAAATATTTCATTGCTTCCGTTTGCCTAGTTCCTTGCTACTCAGGTGAAAGAAACAATACCTTGTCATTTGTCCTCTCTTTCATTTTTCCTTTTTTTTCTTTTCAAGATTCCAATTTAATTTTCAATTGTTATGTGAGTCACTGTTGAAGGTATTTGTAAGTACTGTAGCTTGCTGGGAGTCCAGCTTGGATACTGCCCCTCAGGTTAAAACAGAGCACTTCAGGTCGATAACGTGGGTGTATTTATGTTGCAGTGGAAGGTTCGGCGCACACTAGCGTTTTCTATACATGAGCTTGCTGTCATCCTTGGCGACCAGCTTACAGCTGGAGATTTAGTTCCTGTCTTCAATGGCTTTTTGAAAGACCTGGATGAAGTCAGGATAGGTGTGCTTAAGCACCTGCATGACTTTCTGAAGGTATGTCTGTGTTCAACTCTGGTCAGGCACAATTATGTCTTTGGCTTCATTTCTTTGTATGCACCTGCTCTTTAACATAGCTCTTTGTGGGAATCTCACAGATGTCTGTTGTATACTGGAATATGTTTTGCAGATCTGTGTTGCTGGTACCTTTATTCTCTGAAGAGCCTTGTTTGTGCATGTTTATTCAATATGTAGATAGCAGTGGATGATTTTTTTTGATGACTCTAACCTCTCTACACAACTTACTTGTCAGATTTCTGTAGGAGTTTCTCTGTAACTGCCTCATTTTCAGAGCTGAAAGACACAAATCATAAAACTATCTTTACTGTTTATGCCTCATCTTTTCTAAAGTAAAAGCACAGACTAGATCAGATTTTGCTTTCAGTAGTGCCCCATGTGACTTGACAGACTTAAGAATGATTGATAAGAGTTTAGCCCAGGAAACACTATTGCTAAAGATTTTGATTTTGTAAATAAAAACAAGTGTTTCGTTAGTTGTATTCTAAAGCTCTTGTTCTGTCTGCTGAGTGTAGCCTGTGATTCTTTATGTAAGTTTATATTTACTGTTACAGCTGCTTCATCTTGACAAGAGACGAGAGTATCTTTATCAACTTCAGGAATTCCTAGTGACTGATAACAGCAGGAACTGGCGTTTCCGTGCTGAGCTGGCAGAGTATGTAGTTTTCTGGCTGCTTGTTTTTATTGTTATGGATGTTTATGAATGTGAAAATCATATACATGTTTTACAGTGATATTCTTAATTTCCCTTTTAATTAGTATATAGTCCTTATCCTCCTCCACCTGTCCCCCTTGCTTAAAAATTCCCAGTAGTTCTATATCACTGAATAGTTGGGGTGTGATTGTCTTTTTCCATTACCATATGTTGAAAACATTACCCTTCCATTAAAAAAAAACCTGCATAAAGAGAAGATCACATCTGGTTGCACTTGAAGTCAGTAGAAGTGTTCTAGGAATTTGACTTCCAGTTGCTGTGTTAGGTGAGTAGTCTGAATCCATGACCCTGAAATGGAAGAGATCAGGATCTTGAGGGGAGTAAAAGAAGTCTGTAGCAGTAGTGGACCTTGGACTTCATCTGAGCAGGCTTTTGCTCCTTCATGCATGTGAAAGTATGAGAAAGGTGTTGATAAACTGCAAGTTCGGCAGGAGGCCACCAAGGTGATCAAGGCTGCAGCAGTTTGTGAGGACAGACTGTGCAACCAGGGCTTCTCTAGCAGGAAAGATGAAATGAACATACAGTAATGACCAATTACAGTGTGTCTCTTGAATTAAATTATGAGAAACGTAGTTTAACAACTGATCTTGATGGTATTGCTACATTTAAGTGTGGTTTTGATTCAGTAACTACAAATAACTTACCTGGTACCAGTGGTGTGGAGACTTTGAATCAGCCACTTGTAACATGTTGTGCCAATTCTTTGCCATACTTTCTGCAATCCGTGGCACGTGCTGGTGTCTGCAACCTGCTGAAATCTTAATCAGCTCTTCACAAGCTGAAGGGGACTGATAATTTCTCAGTTACCCAGTATGCTCTGAAGTAGAGAAAGTTTATTGATTTGATAAATCAGTGTATTTAAGTGAGCAAGGATACTTACCAGACTAAGTGTAGTTGCTGTATAGCTGTGAGATGTCTTTACCAGGTGCTCCAGTGTACCTGCAGGCTGTCGGGTCACTCACGGCCGGATCGCTGTGCTGCGCCTACGTTGGAGCTGTTATCAGGATCCCTGATAAATGCCACATTAGTTCTCTTGCCTCTCCCCTAATTTTTGAGCTCATGCAGCATTTTGCCATTGTTGTGAATAAGTGACAATTTAGTATTTGCCAGTGACCCATAGTCAGACTAATGGCACTAGAAAATAGATTTCACTTCCCACTAACTTCATTATGGCCGCGTTGGGTATTTGATAAGTGTTGTCATATAAATTAGGACATTCAGTTAAAGCTACCTTTATTTCTTACTACAATGTGCTCTGTTTGGTTCTTCTTCCACCTTGTAGGCAGCTGATCTTGCTTCTAGATCTGTACAGTGCCAGAGACATCTATGACTACCTGCGACCTATTGCGTTCAGCCTCTGTGCCGACAAAGTGTCTTCTGTCCGTTGGATTTCCTACAAGCTGGTAAAGCAATCTAAGTAAATCCAGGATTTCAAACTTCTGAGTGTTGGTGTTCAGAAGTAACATGTATTTATTTTTTTTCCTCTTCTCATTTCTTCAAGGTTAGTGAAATGGTAAAAAAGCTGTACATGGCTTCAACATCAACCTTCGTGGTAGACCTCATGAATGAACTTGTTGAAAAGTTCTGTAGATGCCACAAATGGTCCGGTCGGCAAACTTTTGTCTTTATTTGCCAGGTGAAATGTCTTTTTAGTTTTGGGTTGTTTATGTTTATTTTGTTCTTGGGGTGAGTGGTGGTAAGAATTATGGTGGCATAGCTGCTGGAACTCTCCAGCTGTCTGTTCACATGATTTTAATGCGTATTTGAGAACTTTGTTTCTGAGGGAATAGTTTCCTGGCTGCTTTCTTCTGTGTTTCTCTCATAGATAAGCTTGAATGCATCTTTAGCTTAGCATATTAACAGCAGGTCGTTAAATCCAACGTTGGATATAGAACAGAAGTGTAGCACAATAATCCCTGAGCTGGGAAGCTGCTTTGGTACTCAGCATGAAGTGAGGTTTTTATAATACGCTGCAGGAGCAGCAGCCTGCCACTCTTTTGGGCTACCCTTTAGAACTCAATCCCTAGGAGCTTCTTGTACCTCCTTAGCTCATGCAGCTTGGTCAGGACCAAATATTCTCAGAAAAAGAAGCAGAAGAGTTTGAAACTAGCTGGAAAATGGCCCAATTTGAAGGCTGGAGCTGAGGGGCAGACTGGCTGCTGCCCAGGTGGGACAGATCTTTGAAGTATTCAGAGAAATGTGAGCTTTGAGATTATTTAGAGAAATATGTTTGGGTACAATAGGTGGTTATTGAGATGAACCATTCTTGTCTTAATATAATACCTAGTTAAATCAAAGAGTAAATCAATTTTGAGAAGGATTTCAAAAATCTTACTTTTCTTTCTGGTTTTCAAATGATACTGTGATTTAGATTTTTTAAAAAAAAGGTGCCAGACTTCATACAAAGTGGGGTTATAACCAAGCCTGAATTTCCTCAACTCTAACTTGCTTCCCTGTGTGTGACTTTGTGTTAGAAAGTATTGTATCATATTTTAAATCTTTGTGGATACTAACTGCTGTCTTTGTGCTGTGGAGGTAAGATCTGTTAGCTCTGATTGTGTGTCGGGATTTTATCCTCACTGTGCTGAAATTTAATGAACTTGCTTCTGTGTTCTTGCCAGACTATCAGTGAAGATGACTGCCTGCCCATGGACCAGTTTGCTGTACATCTGTTGCCACACTTGCTACACTTGGCATCTGACAGGGTTCCAAATGTTCGAGTCCTGCTTGCAAAAACGTTGAAGCAAACCCTTTTAGAGAAAGGTTAGTGGCAGAAAGAGTTGTAATGGGTTCACTGCATAGTTTTTTTTGTCCCTCCGCTCTCCTATAGTCTGTTGGGAAAGAAGAAACAACACTAGATGTGGGTTGCTCTTGCCTGTGCAGTCTCCTTGGTGTGGGGTGTTACCTTGGCTGAGATAAAGCCATGACCCTTGTAGTGCTATCAGACCTGCTGTTATGCAATGCTGAGGAAAGGAGTTCTTGCTCACATGCCAGCCTGTTCTTCTGGTGTCATTTTCCTTGAGTTGAGCTAGTTTGTAGAGGTGTCACCAGAAAGCACAAATGAACAACTAGCAACTGTGAAGTTGTTGAGCAGTGCCCTTTATTTGGTTAAAAAAAATAAATCTGTTGATCTATGTAATAAGAGTAAGAAAGAAATCCTTCCACACAAATTCACCATCTGTTTTCTCACTGGGGGAGAAGAGATGGCTGCTGTTTGCTTTTCATATTTCGTGGTAGCAGTCAGAAGAAAGCTTCTCTGGATTCTCTTCAGGGAAATATGGCATGCAACTCTCCAACTGCAGACTTTGCATAGGAAAGCATCTCCAGTGCATAGCAGGTGCCAGAGGAGTCAGCTGTGATCACAGTCCAAAGCACTAGAAATATTTTGCTGTTTTGTAAAACAGCAGAATGTCCACACTTGGAATACTTCATCCAGTTCTGGTCACTTTAATTCTCCAAACCATACACTGGCTCGAGGACTGCTGTAGGAAAATGCCAAATGTTCAAAACACTGGACAAGGCAAAGGATGCCAACACAGTGAGCATTAGGCTATTGAGAGCTGTCTTGTGCATGCTGGAGGCTCTGAGTGAGCATATGGAGACAGTTAGGATGGATCAGTGGACGTGTAGTGATTTATCCTCCATTAATTGTGCCAAGGATGTCACTGTTCTTCCTGTTACCATGTAATGTTGGTATTTTTCCATCCCCCACCTGGGTGGTGCATCTCCATTCTGCTTTGGCACCGTGTAAGCTTACAGTGCAGGTAGTCCCTGCCCCGAGGGTGTTCTGTGTATGATTAGGGATGGTGGTTGGATTGTGAAAGGCAGATGCAAAAAATAAGTTCAGAATTTTTCAGACCTCAGATCTAAACTTCTCTTCCTATGAGCTATTTGTAGTTACTGCTTTTATGCTCTTGTGTTCTGTAGTTCGTCAGAACTTGTTCCACTCTTATTTCATGTTATCTTAGTTTTATCATTTGATAATTCTCTGACAAGGCTGGCAGTGAATTGGGGTGGCTTGGCATGGGTTTGTGGTACCTTCCCTCCACCTTGAGCACACTCCTCCTGTGGAACTTGCAGGTTTCTTCTTCCTCTTTGGTCATGGAGTCTGTCACACATTTTATACTGAAGGGCCATAGAAGTCCTGTACTCTGACAGCACTGTTAAGAGCAGCTGTGCTCTGAAACATGGAGTGATTTTTTTAATTACTTTTTAAAAAGATTAATTCATAGTTATATTCAGAAGTGTATTGTGACCCTGCTCAGATACTCCAGTTTGACTGTAAGTTGCAGTGTCCTCTGAGGTTTTGTATGTCCAGGCAGCACAGTGAAGATTGCATTTCAGTATCTGCTGTCTTTTCCTCCCCTAAGTCTTGTGCATTTTCTCTTACAGAATATTTTCTGAATTCTGCCAACTCTCATCAAGAAGCCGTGGAACAAACAATTATGGCACTTCAAATGGATGATGACAGTGATGTCAAATATTTTGCAAGCATACACCCTGCCAGTACCAAAATTGCGGAGGATGCCATGAGCACTGCTTCATCGACTTATTAATTAATGAGTTCTGAATGTTGCTATAATTAAATTTTTTTTAAAACAACTATCCTCAAATGCCTCTAAAATGGTTGATCTAGGACAACCTGTTTGGAAGGGGAGGTTTCTTGCCAGATTTTAACAGGTGGATGTTATCTAAACGTGATAACCAGGGATCTTGAGTCAAGGAAAAGTAAACATACCTGTGTCAGCTTGACTTTAGAAAAACACTGCTCAGAGGATTACTTTTGCCACCGTAGCCTTAAATCTTCTGTCTTCCTGAACACATGAAACTTGAATTGGCAGATCATCTTCATTGTAGAAAGGATGTGATTTCTGGAGACCTGCATTGTTTCTCCTGAGGAGTTAACTTAGCAAGTATTTTCTGTAGCAACTGATAGGCAGAATGGCCAGAAAGGCAAATTCATACCGGGACGTAAAACCTCCAGTATTAGTGCTAAAGGTTTTTATCTTTCAAGGACTTGATCTGTGTGCAGCTGGGCACACCCTTAAGCGAGAATAGCTTTGATGTTTGTAAATGGGGAAAAGTAGACATTTGGATTTCTCTTAAGGGCTCAGTGCTAACACTAAACTAGAATCTGATTTTAATCCTTAAATGCAGCATATTGCTGTACCCATTAGCAGAAAACTTTGCTGAGTACCTGTGTCCTAATTATTTTCATGCTGGTCATGACCTAAAGGAAATTTATTAGCACATGTACTTTAAGTCAGGTATTTTTAACTTGATCGTGATCGGCTCTGAAGGTGCAACTTTTTTCTTCATATACTGTACATATCTGTGAGCCTCCTTGGAGTGCTGCAGTCTTTAATCAAGTTGTTTAAAGCTGTTGTGATACAAGTTGTTCTCTACTTGTCCAAATAAAATTTATTAATAAGATTGAAAGAAATCTTGTGACCTTTTTAAGACATTAAAAGAATAAGTTTGGAATTTAACTGGCCTTTTTCTTTCAGTTCTTTGCACTTTGATGGCTGTTTCAGGGGCAAGAGGGTTGCTTAATGATTGATTGTGAGGAATTTTGCATTTTGAGATGGAATATACTACAGCACAGATGTGTTTCAATCCTGTAGCTGAGGCTTTGCTAGATTCTTCGAAGCATCCCTGTTGTGTCTGGAGACCTGTTAACTGCAGGGCAAAATGGCATCTTGGCTGGAAGTAAGTCTGAATATCCACCTCAGTCCAGATTTGCAGGAAACTGAGTTCAGACTGCCCTTAGCCTACCATCAGTCCATTGACTGCTCTTTTTCCTCTCATTTAAAATTGCTATGCAATATCTCCTTCTGTGTCTTCCAGGGGCAACTTGCTCAGATCACCTTTCTTCCAGCCTGTGGAACCCAAAGTGTGTGAAATACTTTTTTTCCTGAGGAGGTAGAAATGGCTGTGGCAGCTTATCTTTGATGTAGGTTAGCAGAACATTTTAATTTATCAGGTACTTGATGCCTTGGCAGTTGAGACTCAGGCAGGTCTTTCTTCCCACCCTCCCCTCCCCATTTTCTTGGGAAAATAGATTCTTCTTCATTTTTGTAAACAGAAAGTTGCAGTTTCTCCCCAGAGGCTGCTTTTGTGCCCCTTGGCATGGCTGTGCAGGTAGTTAAGATACAGAATCATCTCTGTCTGCTGTGAAGTGAGGTGGGTTTGAGTTTTTTTGTGGGTTTGTTTGATTTTTATTTTTTTTTGTTTTTTGTTTTTTTTTTTTTAGGCTTGGGGATTTCTGTGTTGTTTTTAATTTGGGCTTTTTTTGTGAGTTTTTTAATCTGCCTTTTTTTTTTTAAAATGTTTTTCCTTTGCATGACCATTTTTATTTTCAAAATTGACTTAACATTTGAATAAGCAACTGTATGTTAAGGTCAGAATTTCCTGTAGTATAGGTAATATTCTCATGAGGTCTGTTCCTTGTGTTCTCTAATAATGGTTCAGAAATCATGTGCAAATCCCTGGAGGAGTAGGCAGTGTGAGATCTCTGTGTCTGCGTGGCAGCAACCTGTTGGGGAGCAGTGGAGGTGCTCAGGCAGGATGATTTCTGAGCTCTCCCTGCTGCCTCGAGGAGAACACCTAAAAGTAACTTGTCCTCTCCTAGGCCAGATGATTCCCATTTTAGAAATATGCAGTGGAATCTAGTTGGTTTCTGTGTTTTGTTCAGAATACATAAATCCCTTCATCTGTTTTTTTGCCTTATTGTATTGACAGTTGAATTGTAGTTGGATCGTGTGTGATTCCTGAGACGAACGGGACCAGCTCTTTGTTCAGACCTCAGGAGGCTCCAGGTTGTCCTCTAACTGTGAATGGACCATGCTATTCACTGGAGGAGGATTGGGACTTCAACCCTAGTGTTTGGAGTCCAGAATTAGCATGGCCCAACTGGATTCCATCACTGTACTTAGGTACTGTTCCATTAGTCCAGTAAAACGGAGGATTGTATCGGATCCCTTCTGGCATTGCCTAGGTACTTAAAGGTAAAACACCTCTGTGTTGAAAAATGAGGCAGATCATCTGGATGCTTTATTAATGCAATACTGGGGCAGGCCTGTAAGGTTTGAGGGAGTGTTTGAGGCTTTTCCTGGGGAAGACTGAGTGTTTTCAGTTGCAGAGTGCCTGAATCCCCCTGGCATGTAACAAATGGAAGAGGAGAAATAGCTTTCTCCTTTTTCCCTCACCCAACATGTTACAGATCTGCCTATCTCTTTTCTGCTTCATTTGGTGATTCCCAAGAAGGGGAAGGGAAAGAAAGACTTGCTTTATTCTCAGCATTTCCAAAGAGCATTTGATCTACAGCCTGAGGGTTGTGGGCTCTGTTGCTTAACTCCGATAGGGAATTTTTCTCATGCTGGCAGTGTTAGTGATGTCAGTAATCCAAACTCCTACTTGTACCTAGGGATATGGAGTTTGGGGAAATGTGCATCTCTGTTCTGAGAGGTGAAAAAGGGAGCTCTTTGTTCTGTGGGGCAGTGTCTAGGGAAGATGTTTAAAATCCTGGTGAATTCTCTTGTGTGTCTCCCGTGAAGAAAGATTTGAGCTTTATATCTCAATTTATTTCTCTTACAATAAGGATTTCCTGAGCAGAAAGTGAGGAAGCCCCCAAATTGTCACCTGTTGGTCCATGGTTTCCCAAGAGCAGTATCATAGCTCTACCCCTGCCTTCTTGGCAGAATACCAAATTGGTTCTTCACAAGAAATGTTCATAGTTTTCTGTTTAATCTCTTGCTCACTCATCTTGGAGCTTCTTCATGGGAATTTTTCACTGGAAATCCCTTTTTTCCCCCCATGACCTGGTTACAGCACCATCTGCCTTTCTCCCACTTGCTGTTTTTCACAGCAGGTTCTCTGTCTTCGCTTGTTCCTCCCCAGAGACATGTCAGGATTTGGTAGGGCTGTTTCCTTGCCATGCTTTCATGCAGATTTCATGCCAATAAAACTGTCAAATGTCTGGAACCCTCTAGAGGGTGTTTTGTTTTTAACCAAGACACGACTGAGGTATTTTTTTACAAGCTGTTTTTTTACTGTTCGGAATGTCCCAGATAACTGTTGCACAAATTCCTGGCCCTGTGGACAAGATCCTAGTTCATGAGGACTGAGGACAGCAGGCTGAGTTCAGCCCTGCTGAGTGAAAGGTTTGCTTGGCAACCCTCCTGTGTGGGTGCAGGTCTGGCCCTGCTGGTTTGTGTGTGCAGTCACTGACTCCTTCCCCCTCAGCTCCTCATTACAGACTCATCAGTGCTCACCCCCTTTTCCCTGCACTGTCAGAGGTTGGGCTGCAGGGATGGCTGGTTGGAATTGGTAATGGATGGTCAGGACCTCAAAGTCTGTCCTGTGGCTCAGGCACACTCCTGCACTTTGATTGGGCTCCTTCATCTTGGCAAGGACTCCTGTTTGTGCCTTGTTCTTTGGTGGGGAACCTTGTGTGCAGTGCTCAGTTTTCTGACCTGGTTTCAGCCCAGGGACCTCTCTGTCTTGGTGGGATGGGAAGAGGAGTCTGAGACAGGCAGATCAGTGTCGTGTATGGACAAATGCTGGTTCCTCCTCTCTGATACTGATGGGAAAGGCTCTTCCCCCTGTCCGTGCTGGTATTCAGACAGCATGGAAACTGTATTAAAGTGATTAATCTTTCCTTTACGTGCAGAGTTAGCACATACTGATAGGTTGCCTTAAAATATGGAAGTATGACAGGAAAGCTCATTTAAAATGTGCAGTCTTCTCCCTCCCACTCCCCTGAGTGCTTTCAGGCTCTGCTTTTTAGTTTTAATTAACTTCTTTTTCACTTTTCTTTTTCTTAGATTGGAAAAATAAAGAGCCCAAGTTAAGGGGAGTATTTTAAGTTTCCATTGCTGTTGATGCTGGACTACATCTAGCTGACTGAAATACACTGTGACTTAGCAAAGACAAATAAACAGATGTTCAAACATCTTGCAGCTCTTTCTGCTGGAAATTCCATGACCCATTTCCGCAGAGGTGCAGTAGTGTGGGAAATGTTTTACAAGGATTAGCTGCAGGTGGTTAGGGATCATGACTCTGATGAGAGAAGAAGGTACTGAGCACACTTCTCTCTGTGTGTCAGCGAGGCTGAGAGGAGGAGAGAGGTGCACAGTTTGAACAGCAAAAGACATTTCAGTTGTTAGTGCAGGTTTCCTGTGTAAGAACAAACCCAAATAAACTTGTTTGAGGAAGGTGACAACAAAGGCACAGGTGGGTGGGCCATTTCTCTTGCACTGGTAATTTATTTCACAATTTGTTCTCCTGGTCTCTTGACCAAGGAGTTTTGGGGTTAGTTTGGAGGTTTTTTCCAGTTATCTGGATTTTTGGGCCTGACAGCATTGTTCCCTATAACTAGAGATATCCCACCCCAGTCTCCCTCAAGGCTCTGCACTGTGATAAAACCAGGTCATGGTTCACAGTACCAGGGTGAGGTGCTGTGCAAAGGGGGAGGGTGCAGTAACAAGAGCTTGTCAGGACTCCCAGGCATCTCTCTTTCTTTGTCAGAAAATGCTGTTCCTCGGTGCAGAAATCTGGGATGCAGTATTCCAATCTCTCCAGTCAAAATGCTTAGATTGCAAACTTCCCTGGTCATCTGCTGAGCTGTAGCTGAACAAGGCTACAGCCCTGCTGATGGCTTCCTTCTCCCTCCAAAGGGGAGCTTCAGGCAGCACTGCACTTCCTCTCCTGGGCTGGGGAATTTAGCAGAAAAGAGGGATTTGGGAAGGGGAAGGCCCATTCTGAGGAGCCCCAGTTCCCAGCGGTTGAGAACTCTCTCCAGTGGCCTCGGTGTGTCCCTGCTTTGGAGGATGGAGCAACCCTGACAGAGGCTGTTGGGGAGCACCTAGGAGCATGCAGAGAGTTGTCAGCAAAACTGAGGAACAGCATTACAAGTTTTAGGATGCAGCAACTTTTAGTCTTGGCCATTCTCCTGATGTTTGCCCGTCTCCATCCCCCTCGGGTCTCCCTTCTGGGTACAGGCAGTAAAAGTTGTACAAGGGTTGTCAGCTGCTGCTCTGGCTCTTGTGTAGCCAGGGTATGGCCAGGGCAGGTGCTGGGAGATGGCAGCAGGTAGCAAGGGCTGAGAGCTGTAACCTCACTGCGTTTGGAACTCTTGTGGTTCACAGTTCAGATGGGGAATTCTTCCAGTGTGGAGGAGTGGGGTTGTCTGGTTAAAATCTTATGTTTTTACTACCTAATCCCTTGGCAAATCTTATTGCTTACATTGATAAAACAGTCAGCAACACAAGAAACTCCAGATGAAACTTGGTATCCGTCCATTGTGTCCCAGAGGGTCAGAAGTGAAAGTGTGGGTGCTGAGCCAGAGAGTGCCCTGGGGTCCTGTCCTGACAGGTGCTGCTTTGGATGTCCAGAGGGTGGAGGAGCAGCTGGGGGCTTGGGCCAAGGCTCTGCCCTGTCTCCCTGGGAAGAGGAGGAGTGCCAGCCATGCTCTGTTACAGGGCCTGGTGTGTTTTGAAAAACACTGGAGAACTTGTGCTGCTGGACATAACCATATTTGGTCTGGATGAGGCATTTTCCCTCTGCAAATGAAGCATTATGAGTCAGAGGTGCATGCTGAGAAATGAGAACCTTAGATTAAGCTTGGTCAGATGTTTTTGGCAGAGATTTGAGTTGATGCTTTATTTTAAATGTAATTTTTTTTAATTGAAAGAGAACAGTAGAGGTGTAAAATTCTTGGCTTCAGTACATAAGTTTTAAAGATTAGATTTAGCTCATTAATCTGACAGGACATAGAGATAAGAATTAATCCCTCCAGTGCTAGTATTAGAACTAGTGAGTGGAGGTGGGAGCCTCCTGCACAGCAGTCCTTTCTCTTTATCATGAAGTACAATGTGTTTCTGGAGATCCTTATATATTCCCTGTAGACAGGTTACGTGACAGTGTTTTCCAGGTACCTCACTGCACTAGGGAGGAAACTTCCAGTCATACCAGCACTGGAGGCTTCTGCTTCTGTGGGAGCAGAGCTGAGCCAGCATTGGAAACCTGGTGTGGACACTGCCTGGGCAACCTGTAAGGCCATCTGGAATCCTGCAGGGGCTTGGACACAAGCTAATGTTTTCAAGCGTGTAGAGATGTGATCTGAGGGGAATACTGCTCATTGTTTATTTTTTTTCTTCTCTTTCAGTACATAAAATATTCCTCCACACACATTCTCAGCTGTTCAGACAATGGCAGTTCACTTCAGGCTGCTGTTTTTCAGAGTAAAAAGACTTACTGGGAGAGAAAAGTGCTGCTTGGTATGCCAGATGCCTGAGGTTGGTTCATTGTTGAGCTGCAGAATTTCAGTGGATATAAAACCTGTCATGTTTCCAGTTAGGTGCAAGTAACCTGCAGCTGGCAAACCCCAGGTTTGTGTCCTGGTTTGTGCTGCCAGGATAGTCCTAATGACTTGTATATATGGTGATTCTTGCTCTTTTGGGCTCCTGACTGACTAGTCTGACCAAATCTGTTCCAGACTCGTGCTGAAAAGGGCTATAAAAACAAGTGAGGTGTGTGTAGTTGTCCCCTGTCCCATCACCTCCTGCTTCCTCTGGGAGAAACACTGTAGATTTTTCAAGGGGAGCCAGTGGGCCACATCAGACTCTCACAAAGGTTTTGTTGAGTCCAGCACACCAGAATTAACATTGTGGGGCTGCTGTTCCCTCTATTCAGTACACATAAGTCAATCTGGTACTGCATCCAAAGGGTCTGATGGAGGATCTGCTGCTGCACTGGGCCCATACAAGCTGGAAGTCATTCAGAACATGATGTGTTTCATGCAGCAGCCAAACTGCTGTGCAAGCACTTTGGGTGCCCTGGGTGGGAGGCACTGCTGCTCACACGTTTTGTTCTAAGGCTCTTGGGATTGATAAGGCAGTTTATAAAGTGATTGGAACAGCAACACTAAGATTATTGTGCTGTAATTACTTTCCACTTTATCTGAAATTAGCTTTGGCTTTTTTTTGGGCTAATTACTGGGAACTGCTGCATCAAGTCTCTCAAATCACTGCTGCTCTGCGGCTTTTTCACTGCAAGCACTGGGGTAAGGCCACTGCTTCCACACCTGGGGCAGCCAAACCCCTCCCTGGAGGTTATGGGGCAGCAGGAAGAGCAGCTGCCCTGCCCCAGCAGGGCAGGGCTGAGAGGAGGGGCTGAGGCACAGCCTCCCCCACTGCCCTTGCACAGAGGCTCAGAGCTGTCCCTGCTGAGCCCCTGCCCTGGGACTTCTCTGGGGCTCTCGGGCTCCGGTGCCATCCCTGTGCATCCAGTTTGCACAGCACGTATTTGCACCTGATTTCAGGCTGCACAAGATTTTATCAACAACTCTGTTTAGCTTTGGACCTGTCACTTTACAGAATGTGAAAGAGCATTTCAAGGAAACATCTGTCAGTTTCAAACCACCTGTTTCTGGTTCCAGTTGCTGTGCTACTGCGGGAGCAGCAATTAAGCCCTGGGTAGTGCAGTGTGAGGCTGCAGGAGACAGAGCAGTGTCCGTGTGCTGGAAGTAATGAGGTGAGTGAACAGGATGGTTTTGGCCTTTGCTTCTCTGTTACCACTAGAGGTGTCAGTCACAAAGTCTTAAAAATCTTTAATTTGGTCAAATTAAAACTTGATCTTCATCTGAGTGACAGAACTTCCTACGACATTTGCAGACAATGTTGTTTCAGAGAAGAGCTGGTAAAGGCCAGATTACTTTCTCAAAGAAACTCCCCAGCTGCAGGGAGCCACCCAGGGAGCATAACCACCTTTGCATCATGAGATAAATCAATGAGAAATGACTTTCAAATGGCTGTTGAATTTATTTGCTTGATAAATACAATCCTAACAAAATAAAAGTTAACCAATATTAAGAGATTTGTCTGAAGAACATTAGAAAAATCCATGACAATTCAATAGGAATTAGTGTGAATTAAACAAACAAACAAAAAGTTTAAATATTGCCAGCAAATATAAAATGTATGTAACGAAGGCAAGGGAGAATGCTTTAGTTTACATTTGTTATCTGATCACATTTTCTGTGTTTATAAACTTTTTTTTTCCCCAAATTTTAAAAAAATACTATGCTGTTTTTTTTCTATAACATATCAAAGCATTATTTGTACAAAATCAAATCATGGCCAATGATTCACAACAGTGCAATAGATAAAGAATACAACCACATCCAACAGGTGCTGAAAATAAATATCCAGATTAAAAAATAAGATAGCCTATATGCACTCTGTGGAGTTTCTGTCTATCTGTGGATTGATGGATGAGTCTCATGAGTGTATCTGAAACATTACATGGCCCTTAAATGCCAGCACAGGGGGAGGATTATGAAGGGCAGAAGCAGTAAAACCAGCCAAACCAAAAGCAGTCCCAGGTGGTGGTGGCTGGTTTGTTAAACAAGCACAAAAAGAGGCTGTTGCTGACCCCTCAGTGCCTCCCCTGGGCCTCGTTCTTCGGGATTACCTGGAAAGCACAAGTGCTTGGCATTTGTGCAGGTGGAAATGCTGTACTGCTTGGCCAGGGAGGGACATCCTAAGTGACATAAGCCATTCCCATCCCTGCCTACAAGCAATGGCTTTCTCTGAGGGCCGGGAACATTTCAAATGGATGTAGACAAAGATCTTGGCTATATGGCAGCGGAGTGAGCAGGGTCTGTCTTCAATGTGTATGATGAGGGTGGTTAATAAATGAGGCAATGGGTTACCTACACCACTAAAAGACATGAACAGCTCTTGCTGAACATTTCCATCATACATGGGGACATAAATAACATCTCTTAAGTTTTTACACTTATTCAGTACATCTCAGAACAAAAATGAAGCTTAAGGGCATGTCAGGTAAACACGATACCCCACAGTCTCCCACCGTTTCAGCCAACCCAGAATAAATTTAAAGCTCCCTTGTATATAATCTGCATCAGAAAGGTATCAAAGGCACAAGCAAGAAGTGACTAGGTTAATAAGCAGAAGTAATGGTGAATGAGGATGAATAGATTCACAAGGCAAATAATTAGTAAATGTGGGTGGGTTTTTGTTTGTCTACTGACAATGAGATCTTCCAATTCTGCTCCAATGAATGTAAATAATGATTTTGGTGTGAAATAAAACTGTTACTGAATTATTTTAAATCACCTGAAGGAAACCAGTCTTGAAATAATCTGATACTAACTGGAAAACTCTTCTGGCTTCTCCAAACTCACCTGAGCCTGATGAGTAGAAGCCACAAGTACCAGAGACAAAAGTCTCCAGGGCTTAAAAGAAAAGTTTCTTTACAGAATGTACACAGCCAGCAATAATTTGTGCAGTTTGACTCAAATTACAGTAATTTGCACAGTTCAATTGATGTTATGCATAGCCAAGGAGCCTGATCAAATCGGAGTTTCCTTCCTGTCTTTACTTGGCGATGGCTTGACTTGCTGCTCCTTGCTTGCTTTTGGCTGCTCTTTGGCTGCTTTTGTCTCCAGGACACTGTCTCTTTGCTGCTGAGAAACACCCCCACGTTTTTCTGGCTCCTCTTCTTCCTGCACCTGCTGCTCCGATTTCGCTCGCTGCAGCAGTCGGAGCTGCACGCGCAGCTCGATGATGGCCTCGCGCTCCTCGTGAATCGCTTGGTTCAGGTGATTGTTCTTTATCTTTTAAGGAAGGAACACAAATGTCAGGGCCCCTTCAGGCACAGAACTGCTGTGGCACTGCAGTGAAGCATTGCTGCTAACCCAGACAGCAGCGTGGACTTGCACACAGCAGTGACAGGAATCACACAGAGCCTGTGGGTCACAGGCCTGGGGCACAACTGATGCACAACCACCACTTCACGTGTGCAAACACCTCTGCACAGGCTCAATCCAGGAACCACTAAGGGAAGAGAACCTAAGACTCAAATCTTACCTCCAGTTCCTCATTCTGTCTCTGCAAATCTTCCAGGATGACCTGCAGTTCCTCCTCATCTTCACTCTCACTTTCGCTCTCAGAAGAATATTCCTCGGTTTCACTTCGGCCATGCTGCTGCCGACTGAAACACCAATGACAAGTTCCAACTTAAACACTTTCTTGAGGCTGCCACAATTGTAGCAGTGGAAAAGAGTTACCTTACATCCACTGAATCCTCTACCAACTGTTTTAAAAACTTTTTTTTTTTTTAGACTTCCCTTTCAAAGCTTAATTTAATAAAGCAGTGTTTTCCCAGGGGCTTTTTTTAGTGCATAGGGTCAAGTTTTTCTTCAGATCATAATTCCATTGTTAAAAGAACAGAAAATATCCTGAAAGATCCAAAGTTGCTGAGACCTCAGTAAAAGGAAGTGGCTTTCTGCTGTGATGTTCAGTGGGTGAGGTCTCCTCTGCCAAGTCTGCAGGGACAGGACTAGAGGGAATGGCCATAAGCTGAGACAGGGGAGATTCAGAGTAGGTATTAGGAAAAATGTTTTCCCTGCTATGGGGGGGTCAGGCACTGGGATAGATTGCTCAGGGAGGTGGTGGAGCCACCATCCCTGGAGGTGTTTAAGAGGTGTCTGGACCTGGTGCTGGAAGATATGGTTTAGGGGTTACAGGTGAGCAAGAAGCTAATGGTTGGACTTCATGATCTTAAAGGTCTCCTCCAGCCTTGATGATTCCATGATTTTAAGTGTAGTTCAGTGTTCTTTCAGCAGAGCACATACATGCTCTAACCCCAGTGTGCTCGCCCAGAGAGGCTCTGCTGTCAGCTGCCCCTTTACCTTTGTATCTCAGCTATTTCTGCTCGCAGACGATCGATCTCTTCCTTCTCTGAGGCAATCTGTCTCCGCAGAAACTGCTCCATGGCCAGCAGCTCTTCCTGTTCCGTTAAAATCTCGTTCTCCTGCAATGATCGGTTAGTTCTCTTAAAGCCTTGAACTTTATGTCCTACAGGACATAAGATGCTGCTGTTCCCTGACACACTTGGAGCAGCAGTGGTGAGCAGGTCTGCTTTGAACTCAGATTCATCAAGACCTCATAGCAAACACAAGTCCAAACCCAACAATGTCTGCTCTGAATCCTCAAGATGATCACTGTGCTGAATAGTTGTGGAGATGACACACCAAATACCAATGTGTTTGGCTGCCTCTTTCTTTAAATCACACAGGAAGGCTCTGCCTAACCAGTAAAATAACTAGAAAAAAATGAATTATACATCTTTGAAGATGAATATGAGTAGTAAAGTGCAGTGGGGAGAAGATCAAAGCTACTGGGGGAAGCAACAGAAGGCAAAAAAAGCCAAAATA
>NW_008666644.1:11750-19441 GCF_000695815.1 Acanthisitta chloris | reverse complement strand
AGCAGTAAATAGTATTAAAACTGGCTACATTTGGAAGTGTTTTCTATAAGTACATTAACAACAAAGGCTATCTTTTTTTTTTTTTTTAACCTGTTGCAGTGTTTCCTTCCTGCTGTTAACGGGAGTCTACCCAGCCCTGGGTTCACTCCTGCAGTCAGCATTCCTTCCCTGCCTTATTTACCATTGAAGCAAACCTTGTGTTTCAGTGGACACAGACACCCCTTTAAGCCTTGCGTGCCCCACTACACTAGAAGGTACAAAAGAGGGTTTAACACAGCTGAAATATAAAATAGCACCAGGCAAACAGGAAAGTCCCTGCCAGCTACCTGTGCAAGAAGAATATTTATAACTTCTTCGTTCTCATTCATTTCTTCTTTGGAGACATCCTCCTTGGAAAGGCTAGCGATTTCTTGTGCAATCTTTGTTTCACACTCCTGCCAGGTAAAGAGAACAACATTTACACCTTCCCTGGTCACCCTATTTACTCTAAAAAGACTTTTTTGAATGTATGATTTTCCAAATTCAGGATCACCACCTCAGCTGTCTTGAACGTTTTCAACAAGGTCTGTCCCTTCTCTGGGACATAGAGCAGTTTGCAAAATGCTTCTCAAGTCTGTTAACTTCAAGTTTTCTAGTAATTCCTCTGGTGGTCCAGGACATGATGTTTTAAGCATACAACAAATACATGCCCTGTCAAACACTAAGTTTTTGATCACATACATTTTTTTTGTGAACAGCTGTGGAGATATTGCTGTCCCTAGAGAGAGCCAACTAAGCAGAAAATGCAATTGCTCATCAGGCATGTAAAGTTAAGGTAAGACCATCTGCTGAAATATGGCTGGATCTAACTGAGTGCCTCTGCACTGTCACAAATCTAGGGATCCAGGATTTACATGTCTGGCCAGTGAATAGAAAAGTTACCCACCTGTCTCTTAGCTTCTCTTAATTTCCTCTTAAGAGCTGTTAAGATTCTTTGCACCTCCCAGAGTCTCTCTTCTTTGGATAAGTCTTTTATCCCTGCCTGCAAGTCTCTGTGTAAACAGTTCAGTAGGAACTCCTAGAAATATTGCCAAAGAAAGTAGCATCTTTAATACATTATAGCAGGGCAGGCTGAAAAGAAGAATCCTTTTGGCTTTGTGGCAACGCGCTTGGATTCTGGTTTTCAAACCTTGACATGTCAACAAGTAAGAGTTAACATACACCCAGCACGTGATCCAGAGCCAGATGAAGAGCAATATTAAAGAACCCACACTCTAACATGGCTCTCCTGACCTTCCTCCCATGATAAGAGAACTGAACTACACAGCAAAGCACTCCACAAAAGTCACGGCTCTAATCATCACGAGACTGTAACAACTTTCCAGACATGAAATGAGCAAGAGTATCACTAATCTCTGTCCAGTGAGTTCCACTGACTGGACAACTGTGACGGAATTAAAGAGTGTGTTACAAACTTAGGAGCGTACAAAAGTCAGGGTGAAGACAAACAGAAAAACACTGAAGCAATTGCCAACCTGTCGCCTGATTTCTTCCTTGATGCTCTCCTGTGTTTCTGGAAGTGCTGGCATCGTTGCCATATTTGACCAGCGAAGAGGTTTTGTCACCTGCTTTAGGGTCACATTCCCAAAGAACTCTTGAACGTGTGTGAAAAACACATACAGGACACGGTTGCTGATCTGCAAAGAAAGGACAGACAGGGTACCGATGAAGATGATTTATTCACCTCATCTTTGTCTGTCAAGAACAGTGTCTTTCCCCAGAAGCAGCAGCATTTAGTAGGAAGGTGTCTGGCACAGTCAAAAGCCAAGAGTAACACCCAACCCCTTTGGTACTGGGCCTCCACCTGGACTCTTAATTACAAAGCCAAGCTTCTTCCAAGTGTGGGGTTTGCTCTGGAAAACCCACACCCAGCAATGCCATGTTTTCATCATGAGCAGGATGAGTTCTGAGCTGCATTTAAATTAAACATCTCCAAGATGTTTATTAAGGCATCAGTCAATCCAGAAACCATAAAATCTTACTGGAAAACTAAGACAGATGTTTTTCCCCAAGCATTTGACTGCAGACACCAAAGCCATATTATCCAAGTCCTTACTGCACCGGGAAGACCTATGTGCAGGACAGGGTTCATTGGCTTGATACTAAAATTCAGCAACAATTGAGTCTTCACTAGATTATCACTGAGTCAAAAACCCACTGGAACTGTGTATCTGCATGAATTGTTGCACAAAGTCAGCATTAAATGACCTCTGTTCTCAACAGAATTAAAACACAGACAACAGTCTTTGTAATAATCTCATAACAACCCAAGTGTCAGTCCCATGGTGCAAACTCACATGCAGAAAGTCTTTTGTTCCCCCTTTCCCAGCATTTTGGGTTCTTGAGGTACAGATAGAAGCTGTAATTTAGCTTAACTGTATCAGACAATACCCAAGTCCCACCTGCAAAAGAATTCCTACAAGGAAGCCTTTCTTGGGCTGCAGTTCTGCTCTAGCACTTGCTGTGTGGTGCACATACCTGGACAGTAGGGCTGAGCACTATGGAAATATTCTGGATGTTCATTTTTGTCTCCAGTTCCTTTGCAATAACATGGTCCATGTGCACAATCAGCCAAGAAATTAGGAGATGGTTACACTCTGGCAACTCTTTCAGCAGCTCCTGGACTTTCTCAGCTTCTGTGCTCTTCCCACAAGCATCCTCAAAGCGAGGCATCAGCTCTTTGGTAAGCAAGTTTTCAGGCAGCTCTCGCAGGTACTGCTTCAGCAAACTGGCAACTGTGTTGGGCTCATATTCCTCCAGGTTAGGAGATTCCTCTCGATCATAGGCTGCTTTTAGCTCATCAACCTTCGACTTTATTCCTTAAAATATTTAGATCGAGAATTAAAAGAGAATTTCGACTGTGTGTAATAGTTAAACTTTTTTTTCCCAGATGCATTTATTTCACCTCTCCTTACAGTATAAGCTAATTGGGGAACACCTTTTTAAAGTTGTCTACATGTAAGAAAGTGAAAACCATGACTCAGAACTATGTGATCACTGCTTCTAAAAGCACTGACTACTACTAAGAGCAAACACACAGCACTGACATAGCTCTGAATCAGAACTGGTGCCAGCATTCCCCTTCATCAGGGGACACAAAATAGGGTGAGGAAGGGTAAGGGAACATAAGATCCATTGTGTATTTGCAATCAGCATCTTTCTGGCTGTTCAGTTCTACATCCCTAAGCCAAGTAGCAAATATGTTATCAACTCAAATATTGTGCAACAACTTCTACCTATAACAGCTTTCCTCTGTCAAAACAAAACCCACACTGTTTAGTTTCCAGACTTCCAGCTGGCCCTCCTCAGCAGAGGAATATCACACAGGATTCTGGATTTGAGGCACTGCCTGAATAAAAGTGTGTTCACATAATTATTTGACCCAACCAAGCTTTTCTGTAAGGTGTTTTTATAACTCAGTGACATTCCAGTCTTCCTAAACTTGGGGAAATTTCATTCTTAGAGCTCAAACACTCACTTGAGTTACCCCATTTAGTGCACTTGGCTTGGCTCATACACAACAGCACAACTGGGTGCTCTCAGTCCGTGGTAAATGCCAGGTGCAACGTGCTCAGTTTCATGCCCAAACACGTGAGCCACCACAGCAGCTGGCAGGGTGCTCAGCCACTGCAGTGCTCTCTGAGCTCTGAGTTTAAACAGCCCTACACACACAAGAGGGTGCTGTGGCACCGGAGAACACCTACAAACTACACACAGCAGAAACGATTTACAGAAAACACACCTTCTCCTGTGAAAATTCCCAAGGCACTGTGTCTTGAAAAGACACAACCAAAATGTTTCACTAGGCAGGACCAAGCGACTGCTGAAGCTGCTGCAGTGTTTATGCATGCCTACCAAATGCCACGCAGATGGACAGCATGAAGACAGCTTAATGAAGCCTTTAAAATCGTTTGATTACTGTTTTACAGCACTAAGCAACTCGTTTCAAATGCTTTTCCTCAGATTCCTTCTCTCACTTGTTCCCTTAAATGTACCCACAGAAGTACTTACACGAGTTACATTGCTGAGGCAGCTCACAAATAAAGGGCCTGTTTTGCTTCACCTGACTGAAACTGAGGTCTCATTTATGCAAGCTGGTGTTACACAACTCCCATGGCTAATTAACTGCTGCTGCTAAGCTTAAACAGTGAAACTTGTATTTTCTGCTTATTAGTACGTTTGCGCAAAGAAAAGGTCTTAAGAAAAAGCACACAAGGGAAGTAAGTGGAAAAAGCAACTCAGTGGGAAGCTTCAGTAACAAAAGGGTTATATCTCATCTTTGCTCTTGCAATCAGCTACCACTGCATTTCTAATGCAGAAGAAAGAATACGAGCGGGCTACACCAGCACATTTTATTTGGTTTTAAGGCCAAACCAGCTGTGGTTTTACTGCCATTAAGTAGTACTACTACAGTAGCAACTGCTCTGGTACTTCAGACCTATGGGTTTGCTTAACTTTGGCTGCCTGATTACCTGTTGGATAATTAATGCAGCTATAAAATAGAATCTCTAGGTGATGGAAATGGTAAAACATTAAGAAAATTAAAAGCAAAGCCCTTAGGAACCTGCATGTCAGTGTGCCCAGAGTACCTGAAACTCTGTAGATGCCTTCACATTTCATGCCATACTTCTCCACGTAGTCGATACATTCACGGAACACTGCTGGCAGGCGGATGCCGTCGTACATCATGGTCCTGTCTACTGCATCAGACAAAGGAATGCCAAACACGGGTCTGTGACTTGGAACATCCACTTGAGGTATCTCTGTCTCCTGAATTGGCTTTTTCTTTTTCTTCTTCTCCTTCCACTGTTTTACAACATCTGCTGCAGTTAAGTCTTTAGACTTCTTCTCTTTATGTTTGTCTTCCTTGTGTTTGTCTTCCTTGTGTTTTTCATCTTTGGGCTTCTCTTTTATTTTAAAATCCTTTTCCTTTTTTTTGGAAAAGCTGGGTTTCTTGAAGACATGGATTCCCTTAGACCGCTTCAACTTCGAAGGACTTTCAGCTTCATCACCAGAACTGTCCTCTTGAAATGCAGCATAACCCTCCGCTGTCAGGCAAAGGAGGAGAAGGGAAGAGGACAGCTGTAAGTTTCTAGACAGCATATTGCAACAGGGAGAGAACAAGAAGTCATACATGAGGAGGAAAGAGAAGCAACATGGAATCAAGGAATAGCACCTGCCTGACTCCTCAGAAGGTTTTCTTTAGCTCTTACACACTTTAGTGGACAAGGATTAAGTCAGGGTTGCATAATCACATCAAAGATAAGCCACAGAGCTCCTGAAGGATCTAAACAATGAATACTTTATATACTTACTCATAATGGCAATGTCCATCTTATGGGCTAGATTCCCATCTAATAGTCAGGGAAATGCAAAATAAAAACAACTGTCTGGCAACTTCTCTATGTTCCTGTAATCAACAGTATAAGAGTTGCTGTTAAGGATCATCTACTGCATACACACAAGTCTAACAAATTCCTATTAAGAACGAACTAAACTTCAGCCACTTAACACCCCAATCCCTTTCCAGAATATTATGAATTTTAAGATAGGTATGAAGTTAATAAAGTTTCAGCCTCAAATAAAATGAAATTTAAAAAACCCCAAACCAAAACCAAAAGAAGCCCAAGCACACTTCACTTACTTTTCCCTTACAATTCCAGTAACACTAGCACAATACCTGTCCGTGAAGGTGTGGATTTGCCTTAAAAAGCAAATGGGAGAGCTTCAAACAAGTCCCTGGCCTGAGCACACTGTTTCAGCAGCAAAACACCAAGTGCTGCCTCAAACATGCACAAGTGCTTTTAACTAAGTCCGCCTCTGCAGCCAGCCCTGCCTAGCCTTCAGGCAAGAGCACCAGAATCTTTAAAGGTGGATTAACAAAAAAACCCAACCAACACATCAACAAAAACAACCAAAACCCAAACAACATGCAATCCAACACAACTTCCAAGTCCACCAGTTCTAGTTTTACATACACAGTGCCCCATGTAAGAGAAGTGAGCCTGAAATCTGGTCAACAGAGATGGCATTTTACGTCTGCACCAACCCGGTCGCCCAGGGCAGTGGGCAGACAGCAAGCTCTTGCTTCAACGTGAAGCTTTGAGGCTTTTCCACTACCTACAGGCAGTGCCTCTGCTCGAGTGAGGAAGCACCACTGACAGCCAACTGCTCTCTGCATGAATAGTTCTGGGTAGAGGAAAATTACCCCCTTAGATGCTATGCGAGCACATCATGCATGATGTGATTTTTACAGGTGAAAGATCTTATGCAAAAGAACCAGGGACATTTGGTATTTCATTCTTCCGATTATGAGCTATACCAAGCTGCAGAGCTTCTCAGCATTATTTCATCACATCCATCCTGTCTGTATTTTTCAGCCTCCTTGGCTCTGCAGAAGGTAGTTTTTAATAGTCAAATAAATACAAGAAATGTATTAAAGCATGGAACTACCACAAAACAATTACAATTGTTTGCCCAGCTCACCCTTCCCAGAGGGAACCTTCCGATTATGAGCTATACCAAGCTGCAGAGCTTCTCAGCATTATTTCATCACATCCATCCTGTCTGTATTTTTCAGCCTCCTTGGCTCTGCAGAAGGTAGTTTTTAATAGTCAAATAAATACAAGAAATGTATTAAAGCATGGAACTACCACAAAACAATTACAATTGTTTGCCCAGCTCACCCTTCCCAGAGGGAACTCTAGGACTACCATCACTCTTTCATAGAAGGCTGAGAAAGACCATAGAAATGTTACTGTCTAAGTGGATTTTAATATAAAAATGCAAATGTTAACTGGAGTACAACCATCAACCAGGTCTTCCCATCCCTATTTACTGGCTGTATCAGTGTTTTTGTAAACTAAAGCCAGAAATGGGTAAGGAAATGTGCAGTGCTTACACTAAGGATTCAACTCTCACTCTGATACAGAAAGAACTGCAGATGCTCCAGGTATGGGACAAAGGGGAAACTCACACCACCACTGTGTTCTGTGAGATGAGATGGGGCTGGCACTGAGTTTCCAGACAGACTTCACAGATGCACCTCCCAAACAGAAATCCAGATGTCCACCAAACAGAGCCCAGAACAATTCTCCCTCAATCTTTCCTATATTCCCTATTCTGCCCCTGAAGCAGCCCCAGGCACACAGCATGGGGTTCCCACACGCACACCAGGAACTGGCACAGGGGACCCAAACCTGGAGGTTGGTGCCACCAGCAGAGCACCTGCCCTGCATGTCTCAATGCTCCACGTTGCAACACAAACCCTGGTGCCTTTCTACATCTGTGGGAACTCAACGCCAGCAACGGCAATTGCTCAAACTGGTATTTCTTGACTTTGTGAGAAGACGTGAAGGAGCAAGTTAAATAAAAACCAACCTATTTTAATTTGCCTCAGTAAGGTAAGTCAACAAAGCTTAGAAACAAATACTAATTACAGATTCACAGAGAATATCCTATCCATACCAAGGGAGGGTTTGCATGTCTCTCAAGAGTGTCCAATTTTCATTACCATATTTTTGGTTAAAAATTTATTGTATCCCTTTCACCAGGGATATAATATATTGAAATATAAACAACCTAAATTTAAACAGAAGAAAAATTATCGAAAGCACTTGACAAATCAGGTAATTTTAAATGTGGAAAGAGTA
>NW_008666644.1:0-11713 GCF_000695815.1 Acanthisitta chloris | reverse complement strand
GTACTAATAGTCCCCATTTTCTCATCGCTGTATTACGTGTTCATGTCATTTTCCAAAACCTATATGAGACCAGTACTAATGTGATAAATACTCCAATTCCACTGGCATTAACAGCTGGACTTTCTGCCAGTTCCTTGCTCAGGCATTGTTAGACCTTCCTTCCACCAGCATGTCCTCACTGCAGTCATTTTAAACGTGATGCTGCAAGTACACCCCTTATCTTACTGAGAACTATGAAAACCTTTTTTAGAAATAATAATAATGACAGAAAAAAATTCCAGTGGAATTTTCACTGGAAAAATCTTACAGGCTTAAAAGCTTTGCCATGCAGAGTGGTCACTGTTTCTATCAGTTTGCACACTTAGGAATACTTTTCCTGCACTGCTACAACAAAGCTACGAAGTCATGCTGCAGGATTTATTGTCAACTCACAGGTTCCATTATGTAGAGCTGCCACTTAGCAAACCCAATGCAAGACACACTTGTCCATCAGGTCTCTGATGATTTTCTAATAATTTATAACTCTACAGCTGATTTGGCTCCCCAGGGAAATCTGCAGCACCTGTAATTAATGCACTGAAAAAAACCACGGATGGCTTTCACACATGGAAGAATTAGTAGGTCAAACATGACCAATGAGCAATCCCAGCATTAGTTACCTGATTTCAATTTCTCAGAGAGATTGCAGCCAAATTGTGTGTACCACCTCTAAATAAAACTGTAAGGCACATGACTGCACAGTGAGCTTTGGTAGATGACTTCTATTTCCTCTCCTCACCCACAAGATGTATTGTTATTGTCAACAGAAACTTCCACCTTACAGACACTACCAACACTTACTCTACTTACACTTGACCCCCAAGCCAACACATTAGGGTCTTCAAAACTATTCCCTGAAATTTTCAGAAGAGTTCACACCAATGATACTACTGTCCTTGCACAAGATAGTTTAGTTTACAATTCAAACAATTCTCTATTCTCCCAAGAATTATAAAAAGAAACAGAAAATTACTCTAAGCAAAATCCCAGCTGCATATTGATCCTGCCCAACAGGATCAATCTTGGAAGTAAAACTAATAAGCAGAGTAAGATCTACTACATACAGACTCTTTATCTACAGCAATTCTAATGGGCAGAATAGCTGATTCCTCTTAAGCATTTCTTAAAACCTTTTCTTTTGCAAGGAACTGCATATTTCATGATTTTATCGACATGTGATTACTGACAGGCAGTTAAACATTAGTAAAAATCAACTGCATTGGTTGCTGTCTCATATAAACCATTACTCCCTAAAAAAGATCAATTTTTGCTCTCCTGCTGTCACAGTACGAGTTCTGTTTGAGTCAGATCTGATTTAAAACTATGTCAGTAAAAGAAAATTCCTTTTAATCCCTAATAAATCCCCTAATCTAACTCACAGCCAACCATCACTCAGTCTGTCACAGAGGAGTGGAGAACAGAAACTAGTGGCTGAAACATTTTTCCAGCAGCTGACATTCCACATAAAAACCCCAATATTCCATTTCATTTTCTCTTAGCTCCAAAACATTTTTTAGCGCTTTCCCATAGGATAATTGCTGTGTATTATTAGGTTATTGCCACTAACATGAAAAATATCAAATCATACTAACCACATAGGAAAAAAAGTCCCTTGCTAGTGTACAGAAATGTTTTTTTGATACAGGATAGAATGCTGAAGTTAGGATTACATTGCTCTTGCAAACAGGATTTACCTGGAAAACTAAAATAAGTGACTTTAGGATATTCAGCCTTCACTCCCTATAGATCCTCCTGGTCTTCATTTCTGAGGTTTACGTTCAGAGTATTATCAAAATAAGCCCAAGATCTTGGTGGGATTAGTTATACACAGTTTCAGGAGTTAAGATGACCTTGCCACTGATTTGCTAATATTGCAAGTTCAACAAACATTCACTTTGTCATAATGTAATGTCAACACTTGTCTTTTTATCACTGACATGTTCAGTTACATTTGTTTAAAACCCAAATTCCATGAACACGGAAGGTTACGTATGGCCCAAAGTCAAAGCAGGTAGCCAGAAAATGAAAAGAAAGAACCCAAACACATACAACAGGTTTTGAAAGGTGGAAGAAAATGAAGAATCAGAAGTATGGAAGGAATAACAAAAGTCAATGTTGAAAGGGCAACTCTTAAACCATGATAAGCAACTGCAGAGAACCCTCATCGCTCACACAAGTGAAATGTCTGTTCAGGTTATACTGACAATAATGACTATTCTTGGACAGTATGAGGTGCACTGAAAGCTTTGTTTGTAACTTACTCTGTTACAGTGTAATTATTGCCAGTGTCTGGCAATTAGACAACACACACAGGGCTAAGAAATGCTGAATTCTTTTTACATTACAGCTGCAAGAGATGATTTGGTTCTTCCCTTGTTTCACAATTTTGTGTTCTTTGAGGATTTTTCATACCTTTAAAGTTTCTTTTAAGTAACAAAAACCGCTTTAGCTCAGCTATAAAATGTGTTGCAATCTCTTGCAGAAAACAGCAGTTCCAGTGCTAATGTGCACAGACCTGCAGGGATTTGCAGAAGAAGCAATTTTCCTTTCAGTCTTCAGTTAGTCTATCACCATGGGGCATGTCGAATCCCACCACAAAGAAACCCACACAATGCAGAGGTGTGCAGTGCAGAACTCTAACAGAAAGCTGGTTGGCAAACAGTAAAAAGCAACTGCTAATAGCCTGAGTTTAGACTTATCCGGTCAACACTGAATTTTCATCACTAATCCAATAATCTCTATTAGGTTAATGTTCTTTACATGAGAGAAAACCCCTAAGGAATCACTTCTCTTAAAACTTGTAGGAATTCAAACTGTTGGGTTCAAGTTGAGGGTGCATTTTCGAGTTACAGTCCTCTTTAGGCACACAGTTTTCAGTTAAAATAGCACAGTAGAAACAATTCCTGCATTCCAGGAAAACTGGTTTGATTAAAAGCAGAGCACTGACAGCAAATTCTGAAAGAGTAACTATTTAAATATGTGCATGAACATTATGGACAGTCACCATATTAGTTCTAACAGGATGCTGTGCGCTCTCATTGCTTCTGATCTACCCAATTCCACGTGTAAGAACCAGAAAGACATACTGGCACCCAAAAATTCGAGGCATCAGAGCCACAGACATTGTAGAAGAGGAACATTATTTTAAAATTTTGCTAAAACAAATGTCAGTTAAAAAGCACTAGCACTTGGACTGTGATACTGAAGTTTCAGAGACTGACAGTGAGGATCTTTCTGGTACTGAGAGTGCTCAGTATCAGCTTACTATATGAAAGCGCTTTGCTCTTTCAGAACATGTAAAAAAACCTCTCTTGGATAAAAATCATTTCATGTTTCCAAAATCTTCTGCACAAATCTAAAGGCAGAAAGTAAGATTTCTGTTGTTTTGAAGGAGGGTACGCTTTGTAAAAGAGAATTCCACTCTGGACACTGATACACTGACAAGGAATGGATTCTATAGTAAAAGCTTAACTTTCTTCTAACCTTTGCTCTGTAAAATTCAGATCTCAATGTTGGCTTGCACATTTCTGACCTATGCAATAATACTTTGGCACTGCTGGAAGAAAGTGCACGATCAGACTAACTGAGAAGCTAGAGAAAAGAGGACACAGATTCTATTACTCCTCAAATAATGGTGCAGTGTTCACATGAAAACTTGAGATGGTACACAAAAGCAAACTGAACACAAGAGACACATGGGAAAAGGGTTGAAGTTGTTGAAACTGACTCTTCTAAATTTAAAAAGTATAAAATTCAGGTCAAACATACAGCTTTGTTGTAGCTGGCACCTCATCTACAATTAAAAAAGGATCTGTTTGGAAATACAGTTGAAAACATCCACTTAAGAGTATGAACTGATAATGGGATTAGAAGAACTCCAGGCCAGGCATTTAGCAGTGCCTCATTAAAGGTTTTGGATAAACACATTTATTAGTAATTCTGGCCACATGCTTGGCCCCTGTATCTGTGCCACAAAATCCAAACCCATTTCTTAGTTAGGGTGTGGGGTTTCTTGTGAGAGAAAGAGGTTCTGCACAAAGTACATCTGTAACAAGTCAACTTCCTACACACCTAAACAAGTTTAGAAAAACCCGCTGGGAATACTAAGCAATTTTGAGAGAAAAGAAGGAAATAGAAATTAAAAGCATAAAATAAGAGAAGTTGTCTACTCACTTCTTTTTTCTTTCTTCTTGAATTTTCCTTTCTTCTTCCCATGTTCCTTTTCATCATCAGATACTATATCTGGAGGCTCATGCAGGCTGTCATGAGGTGGTGAAGGTTCACCAGTGCGGTACAATCCAGGGAATTTTGTAGGACTGATCTCCTCAGAGCTGGGAGTACGAGCAAGACCCCCACTGTGCTCTACCCGACGGTGTTCACTGGGGCTGCTCGTGGGAGGCAGGAAGCACTCGGTCATTCTGATCCCCTGATATCAAAGTGAAACCTTCTGCTACCTGTCCATCACACCTGGAGCAGGGAGAACAAAGAAACATGCACAGTTTTAAGCAATGTGTTTCAGAACAGCTTGTTTAGAGCTCTACCCTGAAAACACAGACAGCAATACCTTGTACAGTGAATGTTCCAAACTTATGTCAAGACACAGGATTGTGACATCAGGTCCCAAGCTCAGTGTTTGCAGAATCTGTTCATTAAATACCAAGTTGTATTAACATGAAAGTTGCTATTTTAGCCATTTCTACTTTATAATAAAAAACATATACTAAGCATTAGAATATTTTAACAGTTGAAGCAATTCTTACAAAATTCATAGGCAGCTTGCACACTGATTGGTAATATTTACTGCAAAATAGACAGCTAACTTTACATTTCTGACCTAACATAGATTTGTCTGGAAGCTCAGAGTGTTTTGAGCACTGTCCTTAAGGCAAAGATCATTTTCATCTTTCCCAAGCATATTTTATAGATGCAAACAAGAACTCGCCTAGCCTGCTGAAATAAGGGGGGAAATAAATAAATAGAGTTAAAGTAAATCCATCTTTTAATTATGCAAATTAAAGGAAACAAAAAGAAAAAGAAAGGATGATTAGGTTTTTTTGGTATACAGTAGTCACTTCACCTTTGAAGAGGCTGTATCAGGTCATCTCACCCAGATGCTGGTACACTGTTTGCTTGAGAGTTACAGCCAGATAAATGCTAATACAAAACTGCTGAGGGAGGCCAATACATAAATTCTCAGCAGTGGAACTCATAAGCAAAACAACTTTTCCCAGCACAGATAAATTTCAGAAATTCCACAGAACAGATATGCTGTATCACACCTGTGGAGTCCACAGGGCTGAATTTGGCCCCTTGTGTCTAAATGGTCACAAAGGATTCTGTTATACTGTGTTTTATTTTTACTTGATATCAAATGCTCCACTGCTATGCTAACTTGATACTGTGTTTAAACAAGTTAATGGCACTCTCAAACAAGGGATTTTAGGAGAATTGTCCAGGTATCTAAAGCTTCAGAATTACAGCTATCGAAGATGGTCAAAACTTCCAATTATATAAGCATTTCCAATACTACCAATGACACAGGCTGGCAACTCTATTGCATCACATCTGAGTATCAGAATGATCTGCAAAACTCCTGTGCAGCACCTGTTTGCCATTCATCCACCAACCCCCCCAAAAAACAGAGCCCAAAACACCCCACCGACAGCTGCTAAACAATGGACAGCATTTCAACAACTACTCATGGAATGAAATCAGAAATATTACACATAACTGAGAGAACTGGATGGATGACACCTACAAATCAGTCCATGTCTAGAGCAGGCAAGGTGGGAAAGTGCACAGAAGAAATGTGCAAATGCACATCACCCCCACCCTGCAAAATGAGGATGACCATGCTCTGCCTCTGGAACCCAGCAGAGCTTCTAGGATGACAACAGACTTAGCCCATACAAGCCACAGCACTCTTCAGGATCATTCCTCAGCTCCTGGGTTTTTATTTACAGACTAGTAATACAGAAAAAACATTGAATTGTGTTCTGTCAGGTTAGTAAGTATGGATGTGTCCAGCTAAGTGGGTTTTGGGGACAGTGGTTAGTTTATTTTGGGGTTTGGGTTTTTTTTTTTTTTAAATTCTCATCTTTCAGCTCTCTGTATGCAGATCAGAGTGAAAATTTAATGTATGTATGCAACAGCATCTCACTACAGGAGATCACTCACTGTGCTTATGGAAATTACCAGTTACTCAGATCAGAATTTGAATAGGGCACTGAAAGACATAGAATTATGATGAGAAACAAAATATTCATGAGGTTTTTTAATACTGTTCATTCTTTATTCTGGCTAAAGTGGAGATGTTGGGGAGAAATGAAAATTTAATGTATGTATGCAACAGCATCTCACTACAGGAGATCACTCACTGTGCTTATGGAAATTACCAGTTACTCAGATCAGAATTTGAATAGGGCACTGAAAGACATAGAATTATGATGAGAAACAAAATATTCATGAGGTTTTTTAATACTGTTCATTCTTTATTCTGGCTAAAGTGGAGATGTTGGGGAGAAATGAATGGTGTATAGTATATATGTAAATGCAAAGATAATGGTGTATATATGTAAATGCAACAAATTAAGATTGCACTTACATTTCATATTTTTTTATTTTACAGCTTTAAGAAAGTATTACTTTCCTATATGCATAGTTTCTGAAGGCCTTTAAATCAGGGAGAAATTCTGTGATGCTCAAATTATATCAAGACCTATCTTGCAGCAGCAGGAGAGCCTTTAGGCCTACTGCGAAAACCTCTTCTGCTTTTACTGATGAATGTTATCGTGTTACTGCCATATAAATCTGCACCTTTCCTCTGGCTTTTAAAATTTTTTTCTAAACAGCAATAAATGGTGAAACTGAAAAAATCATGAATCTCCTAGGCATTCTCAGAAGGAATGTTTCTAACAGGTTCACTTTTCTGCCAATTTCTCCCTCTCAGACTTGACCCTTTCTTCCCAGCCTGTTACTGCTCCAGCCCCTTCCCTCCTCTGCAGCAGGCTCCTTCCTTCAAACTACTTCTCTTCACCTGTGCAGTGAGTCTGTCAGGAGATTTAACAGCTCACTGCAGACCATGAGGAAGGTCATACTACGCCTCCCATTCCAGTAGTTTGCTCTCCCAAGGCCCCTTTGTGAGATGACTCAAGTTGCTAGCTGCTCCAACAGGGTCCTGCTGCTGAGCTGGTGCATGGAAGAGCTCAACAAGCACTAAAGATGAAAAGCAGATGTGGTAAAACCACGACAGGAGTGCAACCTCCCTCTTTGGACAGCTCTGTGTTGTGATACTACATGCATAGCTTCATCTCCCCACATTTCAATTAATTCTTGGTATCTTTGTTGTAACTTCAAGCTACCATTTCTTTGCTACCCAGTATCAGTGCTCCTATGGCTCTTGTCTTGACTTACTGCTCTTTCACACTCAGTGTATCACACATGACATGATCTTACACCTGCTCTGGCCTCTGTAACCCAAGCTCAGTCTCCTGCTTTCCCCTTGCCTTGTTCTTTATTCAGGTGGTTCCTACTCTCTTGCCGCACATACTGCTTCCTTCTAGATAAAGTTCTCCCTCTTCTTCCTCTGCTTCTTCTGTTTAGTTATCAGTTCCCATTTCCTCCTGGATGTTGTTCTCTGCTGCAGTCTTGTTTCCCCATGATTATCTACCTCATCTTCTCACCTTGTCCCCATTTCTCCCACTGGTTCTCAGTCTCTCCCCAGTACCACAAGAAGTCACCTCCCTACCAACAGCAGGCTCCTTGACTCTCGCCACTCCTTTCACTTGCCTGTTGATTGTTCTTCCACAGGAGCCACAAATGCTGTTACATGATAGCATCAGGGAGCTTCTCGCAGCTCAAGAATCTCCTGGGATCCAGTTACTTTTTTCAGTACTCCCAAAATGCAGTTTCTTGAACCATTTTCCTGCTCAACATTAAGTCAAGCCTTCAGAATAACTGAGTGTCAAAAACAAGCCTTCACTGAACATGTGCAGAATTGTGACCTTTCCTCTATCCCCCAAGGAAAGACTAAATCACAAGAGATTTTAAACATGGAAATGTCATTAACAGAAAAACTCCTAGCCATCACACCATCACCATCTTTCTAGACCACACACCATGCACAGCAAAGTGGGTTGGGGAGAGGAAGGAAGATGCCTACATAGGCAAAATAATGTGGTCTTCCTAGCCTCATTTTTGCAAATAATTTCAGTCTGAGCTACATACCTAGTAAGTAAAGATGAGGTTTGGAAAAATCATAGAAAAGGGAACACAGAGACATGACAGCCAACTTGAATAGATCTCACTTATAACAGTGTGTCATCTAAGTCAGCACCAACACATTAAAGAGAGGCACAGTCTGAAAGACCAAACTCACAGCTCTTTGATTCCGTACAGAAGGCTCCATTATTTCTGTTCTGCACTGAGTCTGTATTGTAACTTTGTGCCTTGTAACCAATTGCAACAGCAAAAGCAAATCAGAGCAGGTGATTGCATGCACAGATGTTATTTTGCAAAGCTGCTGGGCAGAATGAAGGACATGGAGTTTTTCTGCAACAAGCATTATGCAAGACCACATCTGAAGCACAGTGGGTGTCCCCAGGTCGTTCCATTTTGCCAGAGACGCTGAATATCTAGGTGTCACAACAAAAATAGCCCCAAGAAGTCAGTAATCAATGGATAGAGGCAGAGTGGAAACATTCCCTCAGCTGCCAGTACCTGCTCTGTCACAGCCACCCAAGAGCAAGACAGAAAGCACAGCAGTACCTCACTGTCATATACCTTCAGTCTGAAACATCTGGACACATGTGAAGAACCTGATGTCACTTGAAGAAATGAGGCACACCATTTTTGGACAAAAAAAAAATACCCTGGTAACAAACACAGCTCCATTTTGAAAAGTAATGAACCATAAAAGGAAAGAATAAAAACTACCACTTATGGCCTAAGCATGTCAAAACACTTCAGAAGCCTGGAATGGTACTCATGTAACTGCTGAGATTTCTGAAAAAGATGACTTGGAGATGAGAAGACTCAGGCAGAAGTTATTTATCACAACTATACAGTGTCTCTGCCACGTCTAAATACTGTAGCCACTGCATTTTTTACAACATACTGAAAAGCTTAATAGAAATCACTGCTTTCACTTAACGCTTCTTCGACTGAAATGCTGCCATGCAGTCAAATGTCAAAACGACATCAGAGGCCATCTGTTTCCTTTAACATGCAGCAGCCAGGTACAAAACCAGTGCCTTTTCCTTTCTTTAGTAAGGCAACGTGGCCATGAAAGGAGAAAGAATTGGGAAGTACTTCATGTAGACAGGCAAAGCAAGTTTAAAATTTCACAAGTCACAAGTAATCACACAAACACAGCATTAAGTAACTCCTTGTGAGTCACGCACTCTTCATAACTGGTGAGAATTAAAGCCTTAAGAAGAGACTTCACAATATCTTTGGGATAAAGAGAATAAAATACAAACTGTTTAGTAGCATTTAGCTTCTGAACCTCAGACTACCTTACAGGGTATGGGATGTCATGAGAATGTTAGAAAATTTACCTTAAAGGACAGTGTGTAATTACACAATCGAAGTCACACAGGACCAAGCCGTACATTTTTCAAAAATAATGCATCAGATCAGATCTACAGGTAACATCAACAGCTTTTGTGTGTTCTCTCAATTAGGTGGATAAAGTCTGCGGCAATTACAGCACTATCCAAAGTATTTCAAGTTCTGCTCTGAGAGTTCATACCAGCTCAGGAGGAGTGATATACAAATACACAAAACTACTTAGCTCTCTCCAATGAGTGAGATATAGACCACGTCTACATTTGAGTGGACTCCCGGAGGAGTCAACTCACATTTAGAATATGCAGCTGTATCCAGGTTATTTTCTACTATTAAGGCTATTCCAGCTCTTCAACAATCCAATCAGTAGAGAGCCAGACTTAAAATAAATAAATTATACCCTAGGCATTTTAGAAATATCAGAAACGTTTCCAATCACATTATGAAAAAGTCTCATAATGGCATGAAGATAAAATCTCCAGATAGGTGGCAGCATGTGCTTTCCAGTTTGGTTTACTTCAGGGAAAACAGTATTATGGCCTCTAGCTTACCAATTTTGCAGAGCTCCATCAGGATGCAATTCACAGGCTGTTTCCAACAGACATCTTGGGGAAATAAAAATTGGGATTCTGGCAGAAGGATTAAGTGTTTTGCTCCAGAGAGAGCACACCCAAAAAGAAACAGACCATAACTGCCTAGGAAAAGCCCCATGTCCCACCACTCTGTCTCCTGTCCATGGTGTGACAGTGACTGTTCTGCTGTAACATCCCACCTCCCTGGTGAGGCATCTACATCATGCTGTCTGTCCTGCTCCCTCTCCAAATCAGGTAGTCCAAGAGAAGAGCCTAGGCACAAATCTCTGTTACAGAGTACCAACCAAAGCCCTGTACAGAGGTTACACAAACTATGCCTCACATGTGACTTCCATGCTCATTCCTACCCTTCAGGGATACCCCAGCAAGCCCTGCCCTGTCGCTCCCCAGCTGAATCAGCTGCCATGGAAGCAGTTTCAAAGCAGTGCACTATATTATGACCATATATAAAATGCACTCTTGTACATAACTGGCCGGATAACAAGCAGTAGGGCTGATGTTTAATTGCTTTACACCACAGGTTTCTCAGGTGACAAGCAGAAGGTCTGGACTCAGCATCACAAGGTACATGGGCACTGCAACCAGGCCAGGCCAGACTGCTGCAGGAATATCTTGACTAATCAGCCACCTGCATTGCCACTGCCCACTCAGAGAGCATTTTCTCATTCTTCAAACTTCTTGGGAATGTGCAGGTTGACTGCTCAAGATTCTCTTAACCCCAGTGAATTCTCCTCCCGGTTCCCATGGTCTTGTCACCACAAAGCAACCCCACCCCTCCAGTAACAGTGCTCAAGCCTAGTACACTAGTTTCCCACTCTATGGTGTTGTCCCACTGCTTCCTAGGCTCAGACCCTCTCCATTAGCTTCTTCATTCCCCTCTCCTGCAGTCCCATTCCTCCGCTATCAGGACTGTACCTCATCTATCTCACAACCCCTTCCCCAAGCACGTAGACCTCTCCAACTCTGGTTTCACCATTCCTGTTCTCCACGCCCAGTGTCTCATCTAACCTCACCTTTTGGCTGCTCACTGTTTCCCAGGTTTCCCTTGCTACCTTCTATTTCTCCCACACTCAGTTCTAATTAAGACTTGTGAAAATAATGGGCCACACATAAGCAAGGAAATCTGGGAGGTCTTCTCCAGCCAAACGCAGGTTTCCCCTCTAAATTACAAACAGCATTACAAAGGTTCACCTGATTACCGAAGAATTTGTTAATATAGAAAAGAGGTATTTTTTCCTCTAGCTGAATTCTCAGGAACAGTTTGAAGGATTTGCTTGGTGTTTTATGTTTAAATTTTTAAATATCAGCTTCTGAAATCCAACTTTTCAACCTAAATGAAAACATGGTAACTTTTGACATGGGCTGAACTATTGAGAGCTGAACTGAACATTAGCGACTGTCCTGCTAACGTGTCAGATCCTCCTATACCTCTGAAAAATGCCACACTGCACAATATATATAATAGAATAACAGAATAATAGAATCAGCCGGGTTGCAAGAGACCTCAAAGATCA
>NW_008666643.1:0-30951 GCF_000695815.1 Acanthisitta chloris | reverse complement strand
TAAGGATTTCACCTCTGCTCTTGAGAGACTAAAGCTAGAGTCCCCTGTGAAAACCAAGTCAGACAGGTAGCACCCTGTCCTGTTGCTAATCAATTGTCCTTTACCCCACCTCTTAGGATACAAACTACCTTTTTCCTTGACATATAAACAGCTTCAATATTGACACATGCACACAAAACTGGGCAGAGGTAAAATCTGCCTATTTATTATAGGCTCTGCACTTTATCATTAACGGTCAAGAAAAATGAGAATATGCAATATTCATTGCATATGCAATATGCAGTATGCAAGTTATTTCAACTGTTATGGGAAAAAGTCATTACTGGAAAACAATGGAAGCAGGTAAAGTAACTTATTTTGCAAAAACTTCCCCTCAAACCTTTTCAATTATTTTAAAAACTATGAAAAGAAACATCATTTTGGCATAACCATTCTTTTAAATATCAATTCAGAAACAGTCAAAGAAAAATCCTCTATAAAATAGATATATTTGCAATAAAATAATCTCATTAGGTAACATCAGGCTTTATAAAGCTTCCATACTAAACAAACCAGCAGACAAACAACTTATCTTTAGCTGTTTGAAAACAGTTATCTAGCCATTAATTTTAACACCACTTTCTACTATGCCTAAAAGGTAAGATGACAGACAACATCAGGCATTGTTTGTAAGTGAGAAGTGTTAGATATCTGGGAGATTAAATTTTAAAGCACAAAAAGCAGAACACCCTCCTGCCTCAACAAACAAGAACTGGCTTTGACTGAGATTGTAATACTACTATTTATCTTGAAACCTTACTTGGAGGAAATTCCATTTACTGCATTTGGACTATTCTCAGAAGTCTTATTTCAACTACATATATCAGAATCAGAACCTTTAATTATTTATTCATCAAACAGATTTTCAGAGAAAAGTGATGGACACTTTAATTATAAATGATAGCAACAGGGATTCCTTATCTCCCAAAGCTCTTGCACATCATATAAGCAATATGCTCAAATCAGCATCACCACCTTTCATTAGGATTGATAACTGCAGCTTGAATGATGTGATAATGTCAGGAGCAGAAGTTATTTCCTCCTTCACAATGTTTTTACTCAGGCTTCCTCCAAAAGTTGCCTTTTAAAATGCTTTTGGTTTAATAAATTAATGCTTCATTGAGAAGTGCATCTTACCAGCATTGATTCAGGGATTAATATGAACATTTGTGAGCAAACATGTAAATTATGTTCCCACCAGACCCAAAAGTGTAGTGAAAATCTACGATAAAAATAAGACTAAAAAATCCCCATACATATATTATTTCTAAACCTCCCTTTTTGTCTTTCTCCCTGATGGACACTGGGTGCTACTTTGGAGATCAGCTTCTTAATTGTACTCACCTTCTAAAATAACTGACTTGAAAAAACTGTCCAGGTTTTTTTTCACTCAGATCCCATGACAATGGTCATAAGTTATCAGTCAAGATAAAATAGGTCTGAGTTTGTTTGAGGTTGTTTTGATTTGTTTTTAAATATGGAATAACCAATTAAAATTGCCCACTAGTCAGAAAAACTGAAGAAGTCTACATATAGACACTGCTGCATGCATCATTTTGCCTCATTATGAAACATCAGAATTTGCCTGACATCAAACAGAAACTCTCCTCTGCAGTCTTGAGGAGAGTTGGTAGACCTCATTCCAAAGCTTAAGAACAACCTACACAGGTGGGAACATGTTTGCCTTTGCATTAGCATTTTCTATTAACTTTTTGACACACATTTGCACCTGCCTCAGTTATAAATACCCTATTACAGACTTAAAACTCTCTATCCTAAAGTTGGCCTTCAAGTCATAAGAGCATTCATCATACAGCCTAATTCCACAACTTAAAACTTTAGCCATGTCTGAGGATAGAGAGTCACAGAGTGCTATCTCCTGGAAGAGCTGGATGAAATGATAATCAGTATGCATGAACACCCATTGACCAGAAGCAGAAGACCAATGCTACAGGTACCCTGATGCCAGTGGAAGCAGCTGCTTCCTTTCCTCTCTGATAGCTGATGGGGCACATATGAGCCAGAAGCTCAGGGCAGCCTCCCATTCCTTGCCACTCTATTTTTCACATAACACAAGAGAAACTAAGCTTATCTCACTTCATAGCTGAGAAACAGAGTTTTACTATTTGTTCCAGCTGTCAGATAGTTCAGGTAATTAAAACAGGCTACATGGGGAGGTGGTGGAGTCACCATCCCTAGAGGTGTTCAGGAAACAACTGGATGTGACACTGAGGGCCATGGTCTAGTTGACAAGGTGAAGATTGGGCAAAGGCTAGACTCAATCTTGGAGGTCTTTTCCAACCTAAATGATTCTGCAATTCTGTAATTAATTTTGGTCCAGCTAATTAATTGCTCATGACAGAATTCAAAGAGAGAAATTTTGCTACTATTAGCTACTAGGGTAGATTTGTGGGTCTCTATTCCAGTCCTATCATGTCAGGGGCCGAAACAAAACATCAGTCTTTTAGTTCAAGAAAATAATTTTTCTATCTTGCACAAATTGCAGAAGGTCCTGTGAATATTTTCACCTCCCATTTAATGTTTTTCTCAAGGCCTATATCTTATCAGCTGCCAAAACATCAGTCTTTTAGTTCAAGAAATTAATTTTTGTTTCTTGCACAAATTGCAAAAGGTCCTGTGAATATTTTCACTTCCCATTTAATGTTGTTCTCAAGGGCTATATCTTATCAGTTGTGAAACCAGCAGATGGAAATAAAGTTGGTGGCCTCAAAAATAACCTGATTGGAGACTCCTGTAACTGATAAAGTAACACCCCAGTACAAGGTACTAAGTTAAATGTGTTTCCGTGTCTTTCTTTTCCAGACATCAGAGCAATGGGTTGGAGCAGAATGTATCACAGAGTCACACAGATTTACAACTCCTCTCTTGTAAAACTCAGCATCTCTAATCCCTGACTGAACTGAATACTGCCACAACTATGCTATGCAGTCCAGAGATAATGATGGGGATGGATTTCTTTTCTTGAAATGTATTGGCTATCATAGAAAGATATTTTCCTTTCCTGACTTCATAATACATATAGTTCCACTTTTCTTCATCACTATGAAAATGGAGCATATAGCAATCAGCTGATTGACTGATGTGGATGACTGTAGAGCAACACTTTCACTTACCCATACACTTTGATGAACATGCCACAAGAGGAATTTCTTAATTTCAAAATTTAGTACAGAGGTGGACAATATATCAAGGAATAGATATAATCTTTTAATGTAATAACAGAATCTTATACTCAAAGAGTCTTTTAATGTAATAACAGAATCTTATACACAAAAAGTATTATGGTAAGACTGCACCTTTAATCCTGTGTCCAGTTCTGGACCCCTCACTAGAAGACAGACATTGAGGTGCTGGAGTGTGTCCAAAGGCAACAAAGCAACAAGCACAAGTCCTGTGAGGAGTGGCTGAAGGAACTGGGGCTGTTTAGACTGGAGAAAAGGAGGCTCAGGAGGGATCTTACAGTTCTTTTACAGCTACCTGAGAGGAGGTTGTAGTGTGGTGGTGATCAGTCTCTTCTCACAAGTAACAAGTGATAGGATAAGAGGAAATGGTCTCAAGTTGCACCAGGGAAGGTTTAGATTGAATAGTAGAAGAAAAGTTTTCACTGAAAGGGTGGTCAGGAATTGAAACATGCTGCCCAGGGAACTGGTGGAGCCACCACCCCTGAAGGTATTTGAAAGGCATGCAGATGTGGCACTTAGGGACATGGTTTGGAGTGAACTTGGCAGAGTTGGGTTAATGGTTAGTCTCATTGACCTTAGAGTGCTTTCCTATGATTCGATGGCCATGCATAGTTGGTCTTTGTTAATTACATTAAGTTTTTCAGCACAGATAAAAACTAAGACTTCTAGTTTCATTACCAAATTAATTTTGAAATCCATGACAGCAAATAATAGATCTGCCAGTATCACATCAAAGTTCAAACTTTTGCAATTAAGTCACGTGAAATTGAAGTCTTGTAGAATACAAATTTGACAGTTATAATGTTACAATATGATAAAAGTTGATCATGTTGTGGCATCCTATAATCTTAGCTAAAGATCTGCCATCTGTCCTAAATAGGCAGATGTGATAGTTGTGCCCACGATACCTGACATACACATATGCTGCTAATCGGCATCACAGCTCTAAGGAAAAAAACACAACCTAACTTCCCACCACAGAAAACCCTATTAAAACAGAGCAGTTTTGACACATACAGAAGTTCAGAAAAGTCCAAATGAGGTCATTCACTATCGCCATATGCAGTGTGAATGATCACATCCGTATTTATGGATGTATTAAAAAAACCTATGAGTAATCAAGAGAAATTTGAGAAATGCTTAGATGTAGTCAACAGTTTCAGAAATCATCATTTGATTCTGTGACAAAAATGTTTATTAGACATGCTATTTAAAAAAAAAAAAAAAGAAAAAGAGCCTAGGTTAAGATATTGCTTTTAGTGAAGCAAAAACTCTGATCTGCATGTGGGACCCCCAAAACAAAGGCTGGAAAGGACAGCATGAGCAATTTCTCCTGTGCTGAAGCACTACACTGTATGAGCAGGCTTGGGCAGACACTTAAGTGCAGACCATGGTGAAGGGCTCTATGAATAGTGTTAATTACAGACTCTCTGCAAAGTAAATATGAAAATGGAATTCTCTATTTTGCATTCAGATTTTCACCAAAATAACAGTATCTGTCTAGGCTCTAGACCAGAAATATCAACAGGATTGTATGAATGGAATTATTTAAATCCTTCTGATTAAATGGTATGAAAGAGAATCACAGGTAAAGCTAATTGGCAGCTGCTGAAACGCTTGCAAACAGCACATCTCTAAATGATATCTGCTAAATTCAACTAGAATTAGTTTATCATGTGGTCTTCACATGTTTCTTTGGTAGTGTACTTTCTCTAAATGATTTTTTTAAGGTCACTAAGGACAAACTGCACTTTGTGAAGTCAGCCACAATGATCTCTGTGTGAAAACATATATGGAAAAACACATCTCTCATTCCTGGTGAGAAGTTTTTTCTGTTCAACTTGAGCAGACTTGTACTTAAGTATTAAAAAGCAAATAGGGTATGAGACTTCATTCAATTCTTCTGTCCTCTTTGTTAGCATTAAATAGTACTAATACATGCATGTTCTAATCATAGAGGTAATTTTTCAGAACTGTTTCTTGTGTATTCAAACCTTAGGAAGCCAAGGGAGACTTCAAATAGATGACTGCATCACTTGTAGGATTAACACAGCAGTTCAACTTCCTAGATTTTAGATTGGACACATTAGAAAAGGTAAAGCAAATGAAAGTGAGGGTGTGGCAAATTGCACGATAAGCAAAAATGAAGAATAAAATATATTTAAGTCAGCAGGAGTAAAGGAAGGTATGACAAAGAACCTACTTAGAAGAGTTAAGAAAGGACATATAAAACTTATGGCCAAATAACATCACAATTTACATTTTCTCCAAATACTTCTATGAGCTCCAGAACCCTATTAAACCTAAATATTTAGTTCTCAAGGGATGATAATGAACAGAACACAGAAGAGAGAGTGGCATCAGAATATTTCAGAGTCTATAAAAGATGGCAATGGTGTGAATCCCCATCTTTTTCCTCCTTGGCTATGATACTGTCCATTCCTTTGAAATGGGAATAATTCTTCTTCTTCCCTAAGTGTGGTGATCACATTGCCTCTGACCATGTGGAGAAGTGTGCATAAAATATTTTTTCTGCCCAAAGTCCAGAATTTGGCAACCATAAAATATATGAGTTCATCTGAAATCAAAATTTTGAAAACGGCATTTAGGATCTCTGTGACATACTACACCAGAAGAGAAAGCTGTAATACTATACACTGGGAAAACAATCCTAGGCCAAAGGTGATTTGTGACATTTAACAGAAATGTCTTAATAGTGCAGTGCCCAAAACAATAACTTAGATAAACCTGTAATCTGATTCTAGTCTCATAAACAGGAACAATTTGAAAGATGGAATTAATAGTACCTATGAAAAATTTTTATGGTGAATCCAGACCAACACATATTTCCTTCTACTTGTAAAACTAAAAAATGGCAGTTTCAAAAATGCTATTAATTAGAATGATCCATCTCATAATTTCAGTAGACTAGTTGCTAATTATTTCCTGACACCATTACAGCCACTGTACTGATTATCAGATACCAATTAAGAGAACATGCTGCATCTCTTATTTCTAAGAGAAGAATCAGAGATCATGCTAAAGAAATATTCTAATGTCTCTAATTTTTGATCAAGCATTTATTTTTCACACAGAAAATGTAATACACTTTATTCTGGACCAGAGTGTCAATTATGCAATAAATATGCAGCTGCAAGCCATGACATCCTATAGGCCACAGGGCTGCCCCACAGCCTGAACGGTGCCAAAAATAATGAAAAATAATTCTTGTGTTCTTCAGGTAGGCTAAATATAGACTTCTGTGCCTGAAACTAGAATGACCTCAGCTAGAATAAATGGAAATTTATATTTACTATTGTGATTGTTACTAGGTGAATATTTTATTCACAAGGGAAAAAAATAGTAATCTAGACCGTGAGGGTCTGACAGGATGGCTCATCATTTAACACGTGCAGCCACTGTAAGTAGAAAACAGGCTTCCCTGATTCCACAGATTAGATAACTGAGTCACAATTAAGAACAATGTGGATATTATGCTCAAATCCAGGGAGAAAATGAACCCTTCATAAAAATCAATAGTTTACCCACCTGAGAAGGGAGATTCACATTCAGTTTTTTGTGTGAAGCATTAAATATTGCAGAAATGTCCTGATCATTTGAGTATTATCTATTCCAGGAAGGACTGCTCTTCTATTGCCATAAAAAAATTAAAATCAGGGGTATTCCATTTCATCTCAAAATAGATGGGGGGGAAGGAGAAAGTTTCCAACACACTTCGCACCATACCTGAGTGGGGGGAAGGAGAAAGTTTCCAACACACCTCTCACCTTACCTGAGCGAAACAGTCAAGTGTCAAGATTTGGACACAGTTACTACTATTATCAGGTAATTGTTTACACCCAGAGCCTGTAGTGAAATACAAACCAGAAGTAACATTTTAACTCCAAACCAGTTAATGGTTATTGGAGACTTTCCCAGAAATTACAGGACTCCAGAGACAAGGTATATATCAAGCAATGCTGGCAGAGATGACATTTTTGTCTTTGCAAATCTGTTTCTATAGTTCCACAATGGAAAGACTTTTCCAAGTTGATGTGACTTTTCCAATGCAGCAATTTATGAGCAAACTGTTCAAGAGAAAAGCTTTTCTTAATTGTGGGAGTGACTGTTGGTTGGACTGTAGGTGCACGTGGCCTGCTAGCAAAGTGTACAGAGGGCACAGGCAGGAAGAGAAAAGGGAAATTGCCCTTCACTGATGCCCCCCTTGATCTATTTAATGCTCCAACATATATACTTAAATAAAGCTCAATCTCTTCCTGAAAAGAAACACTGGACTTTAAAGCTAGATAAAAAAATGTAATTTTTCCTCAACTGTTTCCATGAATTAGATAGTGCACCTACCCCATCACAGTCCAACCTATTACAGAGAATCAGTTTTTAAAATGTGCTTTTCACTTGCAGGCTCTGTCTTTCTTCCTTGTCCAAAGATGACAAACTGTACTATTTTGTAATCAGACTTTTATAATGCACAGGTGAGATCTTCCACATGATTCACTAACACAGTCTTCAGGGTTTCCTTGTGGTAACTTTATTAAAACACATAAAGCAATTGTCTAACTCATAGATGACCACGCAAATCCAGTATCCTCTACTACTTTCTAGCATTGTAATAAATCAATTTCACAAGCCAAACCATCTAGTTACCTGGTATTTACAGGCACCATTAGTGAACAGAGCAGAAAAAACAAACATGGATTTCTGACTGCCCTTAGTAATACAAAGAGTCAGAGTCTTTTAGCACCAAGAAGCAAAAATGATATCTTTTGTGCAAAAAGGCATAAACAGAATCAGTCATTACAGGTTATCTTTAGATAGGTGGGTCTTGAAATTGCTGTGGATTTATGACTGCTGCCATATGTGCACTTCTGTGACCAACAGAAGCTCTTTAAGCACTCTCTGCTTGAAGTTCCAGCCCCTACAGTCTATGCCACACACAAAATAGAACCTCCTAATTAAATGAAACTAAAGTCAATATAAAGAGATATAAATACACAAAATTAAATTAAAATTAATGCATGGCATTAGAAAGAACAAGCCAGGGACTCAATAAAGAACTGGGTCAAGACACAGTACATCTTGAACACACTCAAAAATCCCTTCAGATGGGAAGACCTGAACACTTATCCAGGACACTCATTCTCCTACTCTTTTCATTTTTTTTCTTTCAAATATTTTGTTTTCAATAATCCCCACAACAGAGATCCAACCTTCTGTATAATAAAGGTTTCATATCTGGGTTTGAACATGACCTTGCAGTTCAATAATCCCCACAACAGAGATCCAACTTACTGTATAATAAAGGTTTCACATGTGGGTTTGAACATGACCTTGCAGCCTATTATGTGATTGAATTAAGATATGTATCTGTTTTTCTTTTTCTTTTCTTAAAGAAATAAAGTTGACTATTGTGTAAAGAAATAGTACAATTCTTACAGTATGGACAGTATCAACTTTTTACAAAAATTTATTTTTTCCATCAGCTTTCTTTTAAAATGTTGTCGCTGTTAAAAAATAAGTAGAGCAGGTAACCAGAAAGGAAATTATGTTGAAAAGGTAGACAGGAATAGTAAGAAAAGGATTTTTTTTTCTATATAATTTTCTGCAGAACCAGGCCAACTGAAACACTCTAACATCAATAGACAAATTATAGTCAGACTTTTTAAAAATCATATTTATGATTGATATAATTTACTATATTTTTCAGGATGCAAATTGTCAGTGTAGCTCTCTGAAACTACTACTATTATGCTCTTGGTGTAATTGGTATACAGATTAAAGGCCACAGCTACAAAAACCTGAAGCATTGCCCAGATTTAACTAATACAACTTTCAACTCATTTGTTGACTCCAGTGTTTCAGGATCCTTTAACCTTGGAGAAAATAAATTGGGAAACTAAACTAAATTTTACTTTAGTAAAATTTGAATTCTCTAAACCCTTTGTAGGAACTACTGAACTAAATTAGGCTTTTAACATTTAAAAAGGAGTTATGTGGATTTGACTTAAATGCCTCATCCATAATGATGATGGAACTACAGAATTCTCATTCCTCTCCTGATATAGATGGTTTTCCTTCTTTGTCTTTTGTAACAGGCAGGTCAGAAAAAGAAATACAATATAACAGGATATGTTAGTAAAGCCATTCAAGACATCCAGACCCAACAGCATTCAGCTGCCACTGCAGCACCTGAACTAATAACCATTTCCCTCCTCTCAACAACAGACCAATTTTATTATTTTGAAGATGGTCCCTTATTTAAAAAAAAGTTTTCTATTCATTATCAATGCACATAGCCTAAGCAGTATCTGCTTAAAACTCAAGTTAGGTTTTGTATCCAAAGGTATATGAATACATTATTCATAGTTACGTGGTATCTAATTTATTTGTAGAATACCCACACATAGGTAAACATTGCACACTAATACACAGCTTCCTGCTTTTCAAGGAATAAGAATTATTTTTGTCATCTGCCTTAATCTGTAACCCACAAAAAGCATTAGAAATGGTCTTCAAGTATCACCTAACAAACAAAATGTTTAACAAACTAACTAAGCAATCATTTCTCTGATATTTTGGATTTAACCAGTCAGAAAAACTGAGAAACTCTGGTTAGGTTTTTCCACAAGATACCTTTGTGATAAATTATATACTATGGATGATAAATGAATATGGTTTTTCATTATGTATGGCATTCATCAGCTACGAGAAAGCTTTTCAATAAATGGAAAGTGATTTCATACCATATTCAAAGCCTCACAGAGCTAAGGCACAGATGAAAACTGCATTCAAAACTTGAAAAAAACAAATGAAAACGAGACCTTTGCTTCACCTTATGTCTGCCCAAGATTACCATCTTTATAAATAAAAGCCTTTCAAAGCTCTTCTTGAAAATATCTTTCAGAGACTGACTTACACAGAAAAAAGATGTCTAAAAATCAATAAAAAAGGACTAAAATATGTAAAATTTATAGATGCTACTGTGGGGTTTGGTGTGAACCTATCTGTCCTTCAAGTGGCCATTTGTTGAAAATGGCAATTTTAGCAATAAGTGAGGCAATTCTAAAGAGAAGTGCAAACTCATTACAAAGTAGCATAATGGGTTTGCTGGATGTGTCTCTGTCCAGTTTCCTCTCCACAAATATTACAAGCTCAAGAATAAAGTCTTATGCTTCCACCTACTTAAAACCAACAGTCCTGAACTTTTTTCAAAAACTTTCAAATACATATTTCATTTTTTTTCATTAAATACTTGCCAATTCAAAACAAGAACATCAAATACTCAGATAAATTAAATGGCCTGTTTCAAGCCCAAGCTGTAAGTACAATGGAGCCATTGCTTATAATGAAAAAGTCATGTAACATTTCCAACATAGCCCTGCAGATTCCAGAGCATTTTTCAAATTTCAGCAAAACTTTCTAATTAATTATTTGGACAAAATTTAAAATACACACAGGAACTCAGATGATTGTCTAGGAATAATATCTGCATGGAATAATGCTTGTCACAGTCTCCTCTCTTGAAAAGCTCAAGGTCACATCAAGCCAATGCTTATCTACAGAGAAAAAGTGTCTCTGCCAGACACTCAAAACCCCTCAGTAATTCAGTGAGGTATTTGTTTTGTACCTGTTTGAATATCTGGTTTGGAAAGTGACCCTGGAGGTGTCAGTCAAAATATCCTTAACTACTAACAGATGGTCTACACAAATGATGTCCTCTCATTTTTATGGCAAGAAATAAACATGCTTCTGCTCCTGTATTTTGTATGACCTGCACACAGCACATTTATAGATAAAAACAATTTGACATGCAATGCAATTGCCTAGCAAAGTTTAAATACAGAAACATTTTTCAGTATAACTCTTAGCATGTTAAGTATAATTTAGAAACCAGAAAAAGAATAGTTTTAAAATTCAAACAAGCCCCTTTCTGGACATATTGAAAGTTGCTAACTAAAAAACTCCAAATCTTTAAAGTTGCCCCATTATACAGAAAGATTTAGTCTTGTGTAGAATTATTTTTGAAGAAGAAGCAACTAAATGTGTTGTAACAACATTATGGCTTATGTATCAATATGCAGATTTAGAATAAAACCAGCAGCTAAAGCTCTCCTGCTAATGCATCGAAAGCTTACTAGTCAGCATAAAGTCTTGGGGTCAACTGACTAAATCTTGCAAGTTTAACTCCTAGAGAAGGCAGGAAACTGCAGCCTTCATCACAGTACAGCATCTATTGCAGCTGTCAATTCACTGGCTCAACGTTTCAAAACATGCAGTGATGCCTCCAGCCCAAAGTTGTCCTGAATTTATTCTGCTCTCTCCTTAGTTCAGTGGTACAGGAAAAACTCTGTAGGAGCTAACACTGGAGAAGCACAAAGCACAAGGAAGAACACCCCTCATCACACCCTGCCCCCACTGTTCTCCTCCCACAAAAAAAACCAAAACCAAACCATTACCTTATTATCCATACAAAATGCAGGCAGACTTCCACAGGAGCAATATGGCAAGACCTTACTATACCAAATAAGCAGGGAAATAACTTGAAGCTGAAATAGCATTAATAGAACTAGGAAAAATCTCTCCTCTTTGTTCCACTGTGAAGTCTTGACCTGAAGCTTTCTGAATGAGTTAGTTGCTTTTGAGTGAAAAGATCCCAAATCATAAAACGTACTAGTGATTCAAGTGATTTTGTCCACAACTTATTAATGCAACTTTATTAAGACTCACCAGCTAAAGTATTTGCAATTTAGTAGGATTTGGATAAGCACATTCTGGACCACAAGATGTGTATTAATTGCAGGAAACACCATTTGACTCCTGACAGTACTTGATCTATCACTGACATCAGTTTTATTTGTAGAAATGGAAAGTTTTCCAATGGAAAATAAGGAATGCAGTTATTTTCTATAAAAAACAAAATTTCCAAGATTTTAAACATGTAAAACAAGGAATGCAGGGGGCTTTTTGTACACAAAATGAAATTTCAAAGCTTTTTAAAATTTAGATTTTCTTGAGAGCAAAGAGCTGAACCACACCAAAGCCCAAGGATGCTGTGATGACAAAAGAAAATCACAATAATTTTTGTTTGCTCAGCTAACATTTAAAAATAATACTTCAGTTACTTGGCAAGCCTTGATTAACCCCAAAATCACTGAAACATTTGGGGGCATGCTGATGAACAAAAACTATGCATTATTATGAAAAAATAGATGCCTCGGTATAAGAATAAGAATGACCTAATATAATAAATATTGTTAATTGAAAACAGTTCTAAAAGATGGCAAGTAGTTTTCAAAAAATTATAGCATAGATGCAAATCATAGTATTTACTTCTGAGTCTAGTAGTTTACAAGTTATTTTTAATACATTCCTCCCAAGTTGGTTAGTTACCAAACACAGGATATGCAGCAAGTAAGGACAAATTTTTCTTATTCTATGTCTGTTTTAATACTTGCCCAAAATACTAAGCAGCTCTCTGGCTGACACAATTCTCACTGCCAGCTATGTGTCAATGTAATCCTAAATATGTTATTTCATGGCTACTTGTAAGCAGAAAGTATTAACAACTGGACATTTTAATTTGCTGGCTTTCCTGCAGCTTCTGTAAGAAGCAGAAACGTTATTAGAGACTAGGGAGCTCCCAAGAACTGTGCCAATATTTACAACCAGATCAACACTACTGAGACAATTAAGTCCTTCCTAGCAGTTCACCTCTGCAAAATGGCAAACTCTCTTACATTAAGATATAGAAAACACAGGGCTGTCCTGTGCAGGGCTGGAGGCTGGACTCAATGATCCTTGTGGATCCCTTCCAAGTCAGGTTGTTCTAGGATTCTGTGCTTAAATTCAAGCAAATAAATGGATGCTACATGGAAACCAATTATGCATAAAAAAGAACAGCATTCATAACAGGACCTACTACAGTCTCTTAACAATTCTGTTAACAATGTGCATCTCTTCTCAATACTTTTTGTAAAAGTAGGCAGTTGCATCAAAAATCACCCATGGTCTGCCACCACCTGCCAAGCCCTACATTCAAAAAAACAACCTCTGACAATTGGAATGTTATGAAACAATGGTAACTCCAATAGACAAAAAAACAACCTCTGACAATTGGAATATTTTGAAACAATGGTAACTCCAATAGGTAGCACAGATCTGACAAGCTTGATGCCAGAAAATACTGGTCATTTGTACAAGACTCTTGCTTGATTCCATTTTCAAAATAATGGCATCAGAGAGCAACAATCAGGAAAGTCATTATGTCCCATTTAAGATCATTTTGTGGATTAGAATTAGTCTCTGACAAGACGTCCCTATGAAATTTGAGGAATACATTTGCTTCTCTTGAATTCCTAATCATAAATCAACTGAACTCAGCTATGTGTTTCTGATAATTCTCTTCTGAATTCAGGTGAAAGAAAGGCAGCACAGCTCACACTGCCTCTAGACAGTCCTAACAATTTTTTCCCTGAAACATACACACAAAAAGAGCAGAACGGGTCATTCTGACCTTATTCATTCTTATTTCAAAGGAAATAAATTCTAAAGACTAAAGCTTTTATGAGGAAGAAAGTAGGGGATGCCTGCTCCATCGCTCTGCTCCAGGAGCCACACCACTCTCCTGTGTGACCTTCAGCTCATCACCAAACCACATCAACACTCCCCACGCTTTAGGATTAACAGCATCATAGGATCAGCACAGCCTTCTCTTCAGTTAGAATTTTGTGAGAAGAAATTACCAAGGAAGCATGCAAAAATTGTGGCAACGTAAGCATTAAAGCTATACAAGTAATAAAATAAACATACCTTTGCCATTTTCTGCAGAAAGCAGAAATCATGCATTGTCAAGCTCACTTATTCATTCATTCTGTTTTTCTTCACAGAAAAAAAAATCGTAAGAATTTTTTAAAGCAGATTTGTGTTAATGAAACGTGCATTTAACACTGGTTATAAGGAAAATTAGGATATTCTAATTTTATTTTTAACATTTGACTTCTAAAATATTAATATGCAAAGTAACAACAACGGAAAGCTTAGCATTCCCATCCACTGTCAAGCAGGATGTGAGTCTCTTTCTAGAAATAGGATATAAAAGGTCCTTGTGGTTTGGAGCATAGAACAGCAATCTGCAGGCTTTGGCTGGAGTAGGGATTATTTTTTTCATAGTAGCTGGTATGGAGCTACGTTTTGGATTTGTGCTGGAAGTACTGTTGATAAAACATGGATGTGTTCCTTACTGCTGAGCAGTGTTTGTACAGCATCAAGGCCTTTTCTGCTTCCTCTACTATTCCACCAGCAAAGAGGCTAGGGGTGTAACAAGGAGTTGGGAGGTGACACAGCCAGGACAGCTGACCCCAACTGACCTAAGGGACATCCCATAGTATATGGAATCATGCTCAGCAATATGAAAAATCTGGGGGAGACCTAAGGGACATCCCATAGTATATGGTTTCATGCTCAGCAATATGAAAAAACTGGGGGGAGAAGAAGGAGGAGGGTGGCATTCAGAGTGATGACTTGTGTCTTCCCAAATAATCATTACATGTGATGGCTGGACACCCACCTGACAATGGGAAGTGGCGAATTCCTTCCCAAGTAATCATTACATGTGATGGCTGAACACCTACCTGACAATGGGAAGTGGCGAATTAATTCCTTGTTTAGCTTTGTTTTGTGTTGCTTCCTATATTAAAGTGTCTTTACCTCCACCCATGAGCTTTCTCTTACCCTTCCAAGTCTCATTCCTTCACTGGGGGAGAATGAGCAAGCAGCTACATGGTGCTCAGTTTAACCCTGGCTGGGGTTAAAGCATGGCAAATAAGAAGGGAGGAAAGCCCTATTTGAATGACCTCTGAAGTTGGATGGTGGATGCAGACATTGTGGATACCAGCTAAACCACAGACATGCCAAGGCCAGCGCAGGTACATTATCCTAGACGTGCACCTTTACCATTTCACCTTCAAGACTTCTTCCTCCTTTGTTAGGGCTTTGATGCTAGTAAAGTCAGAGACTTTCTAGATCCCTATGGAGCAAATCTGCAGAGAAAAAGTGGGTGCTGGAAGAAATCTGGTCCCTGCTACTCCCTTGCAGTTTCCCACTTGGACAGATTAGGAGGAAAGTACCCAGCAAACCAGAGCAACTTTCAGGGCTGCCTCTTGAGAAGAGCATTGCAGCAACATAACTTCAAACAACATAGCCTGAGGCTCCTGCAGGTAGAATTGCCAGATGAATGCCCAAAAAGCACTGTAAAACCACAACGGTTCTGCATCTGACTCAGTCTTCCACTTGTCAGCACTAGTACCTTTATGACTTACAGATTAGCTGTATTTCACTGTCCCACTGTGACTACTCACTTTGGTCTCATCCTTCTACCTCTCTTGAGACCTTGTTGAAATCTCTCAACATCTCAGAAACCAAAGGTTTTGTTGTTTCAGTAGAATGTTACACTACCTTATTCAAATATTATTTATATCACGACACAGAGGCATACAGAGGCATACAGCCCAAGAGGGATCATCACACACATATTTACTGAGCATTTTGGTGGAGTTTAGCAGCTTGACATGTGTTCCATGATTAAGAGTAACTGAGTTAGAAAATCCAAGGTTAGCTTAGATGTTTCTTCATTCCCTTTGTTACAGACTATTCTAAATAACATATTGCTATCCTTGTTATTTTCACACCATTATTATTTACTGATACTTCTTTCCATGGACAAATAACTACATTTATACATAAATTGATTATTCGAAAGTCAGATCACCCTTGCAGTGAAATATGTTTATCTCACTTTTGTGCATGGAATGGATATATGAAGATATTTATACTATGACTGGAGTAATTCCTCTATAAACACATCATCATTAGAATTTTACCTATGTTTCTAATGAGGTGGACTTTTTTTCCCCCAGAGATATGTATTTACTATGTTCCTTTAAACATCAGTACACAGATCAGAAAATAAAAAATGACCAGGCTTAGTTCTTCCAATAATGCCAAATAGCCTTTTCCTTTTTGGTTGTCTTTACTGCCTTTCACATTTATTAGAAATGAGATGTTCATTAATTTGATTTATTTTTACTGACTCTCTGCTTCTAAATAGAAGAGGACCATTCTGAAAAATATGCTCATCATGTTTTGCTTATTGCCAAAACATATTGGCTCTTCCTGTTAGAAGTTTTTGTCCCTTTACTTCCCTCCACCACTTAAATTATCTACATGGTAAATTTAATTTGGATTCTATCATGAAAGATGATTTCCATTTTGCACACAAAACAATACTTATATTTTGAAAAATGGAAAAAGAACAAAACCTGTTTTAGAGCTACATTATTCCATTTTACAGTGAAAAGATAAGATTCAGTAACATAACAATGCTTTATTACAAACACTTGTAGAGTTAAAATCCACAGTGCTCCAGCCCCATCATATTCCTACCAACTGCTTAGTGGGGAAGAGAACTTCTCAACATTTGTGACTATGAATAATATTTTAAAGAAACTGACAATATAGCTAGCATGAAGCAAGTGGGGAAACTCATATAGTTGAAGTTTAAAATACTTTTTTAATTTACTTTATATAAATCCAATTACAAGATTTGTAAAGAAATATCAGCTGCACTTAAACCTGCTATCCCTTTCAATTTATTTTATGCTAAACAATCCATAAGCCTTCAGACAGGATTTATGGGGAAATGGTTTCACTTGATTTGATACAAAATTAAAAAAATTTACCCTGATGCAATAGAGATTAATACAGCTGTGTTACCAACTTGGAGCTAGCACAAAGATTAAACATTTGAAGTCTTAAAAATAATATTAAGGAAGATACATACTCTGCCCTTTCCTTTTATATGCTTATTGAACTTCTCAAAGATTGCACTATTGATTTAAATCCATGGGTTTAAAATCCATGTTCACAGTAATTTGTTTTTAATATTCCTCAGGAGTTAGAAAAAAATACCCAAAATTAAAGAAAGCAGATATCTTGGGGGCCAAAGTCCAGTTAAACCTGAGCAAAAAATCAGGAATTTAAAGCCTCAGGTTAACATAATCTAATGTAATGCATAAAATGAAGTACTTAGGTTTGTTCTTATTTTGACATGTCAGCTCTTGACTTTATCATTTAGCTTAGCATAATTACAGGCTAAATGCTAAAAAAGAAAAAAAAAAGAACCCTTAATCCAACTTGGCTTCTGATACATCAGAAATGGACATAATCCCATTAATTTTACAATACATTTCTTGCATTTGAAAAGCTATGGGTACTAAAAAATAATTAATAAACATATCTGCATTAATTTTAGCAGCCAGGTAAAAATATTTTTGTGTATTCCAAATAATACTTTTCAAGAGTCTCATCTTTTGATAGTAATCGTAAACACAGAAAAATTGTTCAGATTCATCATCCACCAAAACATCTTCTTAGCTTCATAAATAATGGTTTTTCCAGATATTAAATATAAAATTATGCCTTATTTAAGCAAACTCAACCTGTAAAGATTTACAGCTTAATATAAAGGCTTCTGTCTCCAGAGCCGTATCATGGAAAATTAAATCCATCAATCCTGAAAAATATTTTTATTTTTTATTTTACTTCAAAATCCAGCAGAGTCAGGAAAAAAGTTCCAAGTAATTAGTGGAGTTTTGCACATCTCTTGTTAACATGAGTCCTAGAATGCTATTGAAGGGAATCAAGGAAGCAAATAAACAATATAGGTGTCACAGGAAAGAATTGCTTTCTTCAGCACCTTCCTAGATCTTGCTTTTGGAAGACTAAGGCCTTTCTCTCTCTTCTTCTCCCTCCAGCTTTCTGTAGTTACCTTTCAACAATTCATACAGTTGGAGAAAAAGAATCCCAGGTAGCAGGTTTGGAAATCTTCCTCCCACTTTTGGCATACTGGATTCACTCTTATCCTCCCCTGTTCTACAGGTTTAAAAGCCCATCTCAAAAGAAAATATTCCCTGTCACAATAACCTACATAGCTTAGATTGATCCAGCGTTTCAACTCATAAAGACACTCTCTTGGAAGAATATCACACATGAAATTTCATCAGCAAAATCAATCTGGCACAGGAGCAGCTGCATGGTGACTAAAGCACTGGTATGTCTGGCATGAGCAGAGGCTGAGAGATTATTGAGCTTGAAGACAAGGCTCAAGAGGGATGTTATTAATGTGTTGAAATGCTGGGGAGAGGGGGATGACACTGCAGAAGACAGACATAGACTTTTCTTAGTGTTACCCAGTGAAAAGATGAAAGACAGTTAGACCACACTGAAATACAGGAGACTGCACTTAAGTGTTTAAACCCCTCTGTTTTACTGTGAGGGTAGCAAAATACTGGAGGAGGCTGCCCAGAGTATCCATACTTGAAGTATTCAAAACTCAAGTGGACAGTCCTGAACACCCTGTTGTAGCTGATTTGCTCAAGAGGGGGTTGAACTAGATGATTGTAGAGGTGTTTTCCTACCTTAATAATTCTGTGATAAATGAAAAGACCATTTCTCTGAGAATGACAAGAGTTGCCACAGTAAAAACAAAGAAACAAAAAACCAACCAACAACAAACCAGCCCCTCATCCCCTAATCCAGAACAAAACCTCCACAAATCAGTTCTAGAGAAGCAAAGATTACTGAAGCCCAGCATATGTCCTAAGTTCCAGTATAATTGTTAACAATCATTCAGCATCATAGATGAGAGCAAAACAGATTTCTGTACCTGAAAACAACATTCCCTGCTTTCTAAGTGAAGTGTTCATATGAATCATGAAAATCAATCACACAGACTCCTTTACTTACCAAAGAAAGATCTAGAATCATCTAGGATATATATATGTATATATATATACACTGTTTTCTCCCCACCATGCCCCAGAGGTCTGGTTTTATCATCTTTGCTTTCAAATTAACCTACCTCACTGAGAGCTCTAATACAAAGAATAAATTACATAAATGAAATGCCATGTGTGAGCTGATTGTATTAGTCTCATTTTTTCCCTTTTTTATGAAAAAAATTTAAGGACTTTTGACCTTTTTATCCTATTTTGATTGACACAGTAAATTGCAGACTGACAAGACAAAAAGGAGGAAGCATGAGCTAAATCAGAGACACAGACGAAGCAAAAGATTGCATACAGCTTGGAAAAAGCACATTACAGCAAAGCAGATGGTTGCAAAAAACAAGCCATTTTTCCCAAGTCTAGCAGATGTGATTTGTACTAATTCACTACTGGAAAGCCACTACCAAAACCATCAGTACAATAAAAGCATTTGTAAAACATTGAACCTATTTTTTTCAACCATCTCCATCAGAGACTTACTGAATTTTTCCTTGAGACATGTATTTCAACAAGTACCTACAACATTGTTGTATGTTCCTGCTATCACAGTACATGGAGCTGTGGATTTCAGAAAAAGGAGGGCCTTTAATAAAAGGGAAGCAGTACTAGTTAGATTACAATGAGAGTACAGCAAAAACCAGTTCTGAAGTTCACTATATATAACTGAGCTTATCCAAGCCTTAGGCCTTCCCTAGGAAGAAGGAACATGTACACACAACAAAGGGTTCTCAGAGGAAGTGGAAATAGAAATAAGAATTAGCCATGGGACTTCTCTTTCAAAGTAGAGCCTCAGTTTGTTACACCACTACCTTAGTGTCCATCTGGTATCAAACCACTATCTTAATGATACAGGGAGAATCAATTTACTGCATAGCCTTTCTACCACTCCTGTATTCCCAGTAGGAAAGGACAGAAATGTACTACCTGTTAACATTTCCACTCCCAGGTTATTGCAAGGACAGGGTACAAGTACAAGTGAGCAGGATGTGACACCACACTACCCACCTAGCTGCAGCAGGACTAAAAGGCAACTGGAATAATTACTGCTCTTTTCTACTAAATTGAAGCTCGCCTAGCAGTCAAATGCTAACATGAGGCAAGTCACCTGACATGCATTAAGCCTATGCTATTTTTCATGCTCAACTCCCTACCACACTTGCAAAATTTTGAAAACCCATGCTGCCTTCAAGCCACCACAGCTGATACTACTCAGCAACTCAGCACACCCTTGCCTCTCTTCTGGAGGACAAACACCAGTGCTTCAAAAGGCTTTTTGCACTCTAGTCCCCTTATCAGTTTAGCACATACTCTTCCCTTCACATATGTTTATGTAACCCCTACATGATCCAACATTTGCCTAATTCAATTTTAAAAGGACCATATTACTCCTTTAGCATTCTGCTCTACTTATGGATACAGCCACAACAGCTGCCATCTGGTGGTGGGATTTCAGTTCATTAAATCAGTGTTTCGGGATTTCTGGCCATCTGCTGAGACAATAAAACTTCCTTGTAACAGGAGAGAAGAAATGTGCCCAGCTGAGCTGCACCTATTTACCAGCACAATGCCTCTTGAGTGAAACCAGCTCCTCATTCGGCTTTCTTGACAAGCAGCCTGGCAAGAACTTCCTGAGAGAAAGCAGCTCAGGCTACAGCTACTCAGGCTACTCTGAAGTAGAATTCATGCTATGGCCACCTTGACATTTTTGGCACACCAAGATCACTGTAGTTATCTTGGAAAGCCTGCAGCTCACATAGGCAAGTCTCTTTAGGTGGAATGAAGTCTAAAAATTAAGGCATAGTGTAGACCATGGACCCACATCTCTCATGGCAACATTCAAGTTTTTGGAATTCAATAAAAATGCAAAGACAAAGATAGAATCACCAGAGCTATCATCTGATGTGAATACCTTCTCTTACAACCTATACACTGTGTTATGAGCCTGAGCACTTGCATCACTCAGAACTTTTCCATTATTTGCATTAGATTTCCTTATGTGCTACAGGATTAGGCTCCTTTCCTACTTGGTGAGAGAGAGCTCTCTCCATAAGGCAAAGAGCAAGTTTAAGAAAGCAAACTATGACTGTAGAGGGAACAGAAGACTCACAATTCTTTCTTCTTCTCTTTTTATGCTAGCACTGTAGTGGATGTTTGGTACTTTATCAGTTTTGTCTGCCCGTTTATGCACCTACTTGAGCTCTCAGTAAACACAGGTTTCACAACTATAAATAAAACATACGTGAAATATGTTGCTGTCTACAGTTTGAACTCCCTCTGCATTTTCCTAATCTTCTGCATTTTATGCAGCCTATGTTCTGTAAACACGGATCCTGGGGCAGTTCAATCCTCTTGTGGATGCTCCAGCAGAAGAGGACTGCTGTCATTTCTAACTATTTTAAAACTCTGAACAGATGTTAGACTGCACAACATCACAAATAACTTCAGACAAGCTGAAACAATTTTTCCTAGATATTCATAAAATTCAACTGTGTTAAGTCCCATAACTGTTCCAAAGCTGAAAACTGATTTTTTACAATGATGTGGATAATCTACATCCTACCTGAGTTTTTCATTATCCCTAAAATACTATTTCTTAATGACAGAGCCTACAGAAATTATATAAATGCCTTCATGGTTTTAAAACTTTATTTAAACCACAAAAAACCTCCTTTTTTAATGCATCTGAATAATTAGTCCTTATTTTCAGAGCTCTAATATATGAAGGTCTAACACTTAATGGAAGTGGCACTTGGCCTCAGATGCTGATCCTGTCACACTCTGAGCTTACTTCCTTGATCCAAAGAAGCTCTTAACCATGTATATCTTTCAGTGTGAAGTTTCAATAGAAGCACTCCCACATTCAAATGCAAGTGAATTTTGGAAAGGCTGGATGGCTAACAACCCTTATATCACAAAATATTTCCCAATTGTGAACTCTGCCTCAACCCTTTACTGGACAAAATGAGGCTTTCCATCCAATTCCTGGGGGAAAAACAAGCCCCCATGATCTCAAATTCTCAACACTTGATGAAAATGTGTCCAGCATCCATTCATCCTGAGAAGTGCATTGTACATATTTATACAGACAGGGAGGTTCCCAGTGCTTCAGAGAAGCTGCACAAGTCTCAGTACTGTCTGTGTCATACATCTAAGACTTAGATGTAGGTAGACTACATTCTAATCTACGACTTAAGTGGATTGTAGTTCACAGCTATTTCCTTACATATTTCTGAATTTTCTTTTAGAAGAATAACAGGAAATAACCTATTATTATAATATATATTATGTTTTTTTTAATATATTTTATATTCAATTTACCTTGCACAGGGAAACCACAGATTCATCATAATCGTAGTCTAACCTCAGCCACTTTCTAGGCCATCTTCTTTTCTGCTTTGCAGCACTGATTTTCCTGATTTCATTACCTGAACACCAGTTTTACCTATGTCAATGCTTTCCTTGAGCTTAGGGTTTTCGTTTTCTTTTAAGTTCTGTGACAATGTAACAGCCCCAATAATTATATAATATCTGTACACTGATAGCCAGCAGATAGCAATTATTCAAATGACACAGGTATTTCAAAGTAGAGGATAAGAAAATTATATTACTTTAATTTCCAGATGGATACACAGGCCTTGAAAAGAGACTATGCCTGACTTGAACTCCATTCACTTAAAATATCTGATAGATATGCCAACTCTAACAAAAAATAGAGACAGAAAATAAAATGTGGCATTCATACTTGTCTCTGAGCACCTTAAAATTATCATTTGCTCGCTATTTCTGCAAAAAAAAAATCCACTTGTGCAAATGAAAGTAAAAGCAGGAAGTCAGTTTGGACAAAGTATAATTTGTCTATGTATCACAGTGCCATATTGCTAGAAATTGAAAACTGAATGCAAATCAAACTAGCAACAATGGAAGACTTATAGCCAGCAATCAGGTGAGAATGACCTTTTCCAAAAGCTCCCTAGAATTTCACTGCAGACCCAAGGCAGCTAAGCCTCCTGTGGATTACAGATTTGCATGCTTGGATATGATAACTACATGGCAACTGCACCAAACATAGATGGTCTGAACAGTTAATATTAAATTGGCATTTTTCCTATGGCAAAAGCAACACTTTTTTCACCAGCAATTCTAACCAACATTTACAACTAGGTCTCATAAATATTTCTGTATATTCACACATACATACACGCCCATATGCACTACATATTGAAAATACATAATTGCTTTATATATCTCTCAAAGATGGGAAAAGGAAAAAAATCCCTTGTGTAAAGGACTAACATGTCTCTGGCTTGCAAGACATCAAAGTGCCTGTAAACAATTTAAAGAATTGTGCAATTTTCCAGCAAGTGGGTATGTTTATATACACAACAACAAGGAAAAAATACAAGAAGGAATTGAGAAATCTTACCCTATCATTGCCTTTAATAAAACATAAAAAACTTCATCCTGTACTGTATTCTTTCTACTTGAAGAAAACACTTTACAAGGAAAAAGCACTTACAATTTACTCTGCAAAACAAAATTGTCAACAACCTCCTCTCGCTATATTTTATTAAAGGTACTATAGGCTCAAATAAAAAAACACCATGATAAAACTGTGCTTAATTGATGTAAGGCTGGTGGTAGAGTGCTAATCATAGTTGACTTATGAGAAAATGAAATGGTTACATTCAGTAGAAGCAGTGTTCAAGTGAATATGCTCACAGCCTTCTGACAGAAAGCAGAGAGACTTGCTGGCAAGTTATGCAAGTTTCATGTCAGTCTTAGCTTACCCTGAGGCTCACTTCATTGTCCCTGTTTTGTTATTTGTTTAATTTTCCAAAAGATCATTTTCCATTGGCTCCCAGAAACATAAGCAAAACAAAGACTTTCATGGTGTTGAATCCTTGTCACTACACACAGACTGACTTCATTTTGGCATCTCTGCAACATGATGCTGCTAAGAAGCAATAATGACTTCAGGATAATTCATTAATCCAAAGAAATGCATTAATAACTTCCTTCTTCACTGATAACACACAGAAATTTAGAACAACCAAAATATTCTCCTTTTAAATCTGAAATAAACATTTGGCAATGTTACAATATACATTTGATTGTTTTCCCATTGCTGCTCTTATCAATTTCTATTGATTATCACTTAGAAGTAAAAATATAACACACTACTGATTTGATTGTGGCCATTAAACTGTTGTAGTTTTATCATGATATACTAGCTAAAGTGTCACTTCCATGTCAGTGCACCAGTACACTCAGAGACATAAGACATGTTAATTGAAATGACAACAAATTGCAGCTATGTGCAAAGAGGTTCTCCAGAGTGCTTAGACTGATTTATCCCTAACTGCAGGAGCCCAAACGTTCCTTATTCTGCACATTTTCATACTCAGTGTTGTAGATATGAAATGGATCCCTCCTCCTAATTACAACAGCATTATTAGCCAATAGCAAATTGATGAATTTTGTTTCTCATGAAAAATCTCTCATCTAAAAGAATACAGATGTAACAATAATTAAAAAAAAGTATGGATACAAAGGCATGTTTATAAGGAAACATCCTGTTGTGTTCAGATGTATACATCCTTACCCTAGAAGAGTTGCCTTTTTATCAGCACACATCATTAAGATAGTCTGCTACTTTTAAATTTTTATGAAATTCGATAGAGGCACTGTCACATCTTATGCCCTCACAATTAATTCTTTGCTTGCTCATGCACAGACATTTCCTAGAACATAAAGGGATCGATGAACCTCAGAGTGGGAAGGTCTAGAGAATCTGGTTTCTCATAGCTTCTGATTCCCACTTAGTACCCAAATGGTAATGAAGATAAGAAAATTGCCAATGCCTGGCAATTAATCTATGTGGAGCTAGTTAATGCCCTTTCTCCCAGTGTGAACCACATAAGTATATTTTTCCAAATCTCCCACCACGATCAGCATTAAGGACAGAATACGTAAAGTGAAAAATGTAATTCCCCATGGTCAGAAAGTGCTGTAATCATGCAAAGAACAGATTTTACAGTCAGAGCAACACTGTCCAGAAGTAAGAATGAATACCCCATTCTATTGTCCATATGCTTGATCAGAAAAATAGATGAAGAGATGAAATGAGCATTCAAACTTCTTCGTATTTCCGTGTTATTAACATAGATTCAGAAGCTGCATTTTTTTTGAGAGAAGATCCTGCATCCTGGCAGAATAATCCATTTCAATATTACAGATATGTTTAATAAAGTTATTGTATATCCGGATTTCTACAAAGTACTTTATGTAATAGCATCTGACATACTGATTAAAACTTTCATTATGTGGAAGTAACTACTCATATATTAGATTAATTAAGAGCTGCCTCCCTGACTTCAGCAAGTAAAATCACTCAGGTCTTGTGCCTGGCTGGCTGGTTCTAATTTGTTGAGCTTGCTTGGGGAAAAAAATGGAGTCACTGAGGCACTTTCAAAATAAATAAAAATAATACTAAAAATTTTCCTTATAAAAGGTGAGTATGGCAGAACTAAAGCAGGTGTATTAGAAGGAAACTGGAGCTAGCTTATTAAGAAATTATAACAGATTTCAATTCTGATTGAATTATAAGATCTTAATAAATTTCAATTCTGAATAAAATTCAATTCTGATTAATGAACCCTTTTATAGCTCTGAAGAAGCAAAGAATGGCATTATAAACCCTGCTCTCTACATTGGAACTATTATACTGAAATAAAAAAGAAATCACTTGCATAAAAATATGCAGGACATAACGGCAAAAGTACAAGGGAAAACAATCTCTTTTCCAGTAAGTTTCACTAAATTCTGTACTGCACAAATTCATAAAATTGGTACAGGGTTTGTAAGACAGAATCATAAACATATTGTATAGAAATATTGAAAATAACCTATTGCTAAATAAAATGAAACAAACCTCACTGTAGTTTAGTTACTATTGTTTCAAGTTGCACAAATATTTATTCCAGTTCTAGATTATTCTTCTTGCAGTTTGTTTCCATTCAGAAACAACTGCTGCCAGAAACTCATGTCACTGAGGAAGCTTCAAATCTCTGTTACCTATTTAATAGGAGGAAAATTGGAATAAATATATCAGGTGACCTTATACCAAATCAGAAAAGTCAAGTTTAGTTACTATTGTTTCAAGTTGCACAAATATTTATTCCAGTTCTAGATTATTCTTCTTGCAGTTTGTTTCCATTCAGAAACAACTGCTGCCAGAAACTCATGTCACTGAGGAAGCTTCAAATCTCTGTTACCTATTTAATAGGAGGAAAATTGGAATAAATATATCAGGTGACCTTATACCAAATCAGAAAAGTCATAGATACTCTAGGAGGAAAATTGGAATAAATATATCAAGTGACCTTGTACCAAATCAGAAAAGTCGTATGTATGATACTCTTTCCTAAACAGGCAATTTAAAAGAGAATAAATGCTCAAGCACCAACAGGGGCTTTTTAAACTACGCAGTTGGGGGATCTGAATTATATTTTAGTAAAACATTTGGTTGTAGTTGCAAGTAGGTTTCAACTCCTTGCAGTTTAGTGTCTAAGTCTGCATAAAGTTCATTTTGATCTGTTAATAAAAAGCCCTTACTAATGTAGCTTTCTAACACAGGCAGGATTGTTCAAACATGTAAGCCATGGTTCAAGGATCTCCACAGTAGTAATCTAAAAAGCTGGAGCATGAAATTAATTTGAAAATATTGAATAATAATAGGCATTGCTTCACCTTCTTCAGTAATACAGATTAAACTTCACATGAATTCCACACTTCAAAACACTCTGTATGTTAGACACATTTCATCGTATTTAATTTCAAATACAGAATGGACTTACTAGTTGAGGGTTAGCAGTGTAATAACACCTAGCCAACATAAAACATAAAATGCTACCTTAAAGATGCTTTCCCCTAATTTAGTCTCTAGGGAGAAATACTAACATTATTTATACAATATTAGAAATGATTCTACAAGTGCTAAGACTTTATCACCAATGAACTCAAGGAAGCAGAGCAGTAGGATTCTATAAACCTGGGAAAACAGAGCTGCTTTGACTTCAGTATTTTCCCAATTCTGTCCATATAATTTGATGCCTACACTAAGTTTTCCAGTTTGTTACTAATTTTCAAACACTGGGTAAGACAGAACTGCTTGGGTAGGTGTCTTTAAATCGAATTTGGAAGCAAATGGATCTTAATCCAACAGCCTGTCTGCATAAATTACACTTGAAACAATAAAGAGTTACTCTGGGTAACACTAGTGTAAATTTTTCAGCAAACTAAACATAACAGATCCATGTATTTATATAGTCTATTAGAGCAACTGAATAAGTATGCTCATGGCACAGCACTGGCCACAGTGCTATGCAATTGGCAGTTACTGAAAATCAGAATTAGTCCTTCATACTAAGCTTACAGTAATGGTTGTAAAATACTCTGCTTTGTTCATCACCATACTTTGAGGGCATTACAGAAAACCAGCACTAAAGTGTTGTAATTAAATTTTTAGTTGTCAGTGCCCTTAGACAAGAATTTTATAGAGACATAAACTGTCACCAGCTACCACTAAAGCAGCTGATTCCATAAAGAAGCAAATCTTACCTGAAAGAAAGTCAAATCTAATATGGAGAAATTTCAAGATTATTACTCAAAGAATCAAGAAAGTCTAACCTATTAATAAGAAAAGCCACTGATCACCGTTGATCACAACTGATCTGTCAAATCAATTAAAGCTGTAAACATACTTAACTACTGTGAAATAATCCCATACCTTCAAAATAAATTGCTCTCCTGAGTGAATATAAATTCAAAGAGAAGACTAATGTAAGATGATTTACTTAAAGATCCCCAGCACAGTGACATTTTCCCTATGTTTTTGATAAATTCAGTTCTGATATAACACAGAAGGAAAAGGTTAATGCTGACACATCAGCTTTCTGACAGACTACATCAGCTTTGCATCAAATGGTAAAAAGAATGGTTCTGTGACATTTTACAACCTGGGGAAGGAAAAGCTGGAATAATCAGCTTCAGTGAGAGCAGTGGAAGAGGGAAAGAAGGATGTAAGTGCACATGAGGAGGCACAAACCTTAGGAGATAACAGGAACTGTAAATAAGGGTAATGTGTTAATAAAAAGGAAACTTGTACTTGAATCTCTGTGTCAGGCAAAGAAAATGAGGTGGTTGAAAATATATACAAAGGAGAAATGAAAGTACAAGGAAATAAAATTTGAACTTTAAAGACAAAAGAAGAAAAAGGAATTCATTGCAACACAGAGGCAGTAATCAATGAGAAGTCAATTTTCCAATATTTTGAGTGACAAATAGAATCCTTTGTTTTAGCTGAGAAGTATCAAGGACCACACTCATTAAAAATAAAGAAGAATCATGAAGTCCTACATTAGTTCCACAACTGTGACCTCTAACAGAGACAGTAAAACCTAAGCAGAAGCAATCTTACATGAAATAGCTTATTTTGTGTTCGGAAATACCTATATTTAGAAATCAATAAAAGCACAAGTTTTCTGAATGCAGATGGGTCCCACAGCCTACCTGATTCCACCAAAACACAAACTGCAAGCTCAGTGCTTCAGCATTGTGTCTCACAGAATCAGGGAATGCGTAAGGCTGGAAGGGACCACAATGGGTCATCCTAGAGCACACTGCACAGGAAGAATGAGCCTCCATGGTCTCATGTTTCTTATTCTCCTCACTGTTATGCAAAATGGGTTAAGTTTCCAGAGGGTACAAAATCAATGTTCAAAATACAGAGTTTAAGACCACCTGTTGCAGAAAGCTTTTTCCTTCCTACCCTTTCCACAGAACAGAGCTTAAGATTTCTCTAGAAATATAATAGCCTGGCTCCTACTGAGCCCTTGCTCTTGGTTGCCTAACTTTGCAGCAGAGGAATTTCTGAGCCCTTTAATAATCCCAACAGACATAAAATGATAGATAAGTAAAAGAATATGTTTCTGTCTATGTTTAAATCCCTTTCTTACTGATGTTCTATAAAATGGAAACATGATATATATTAAATGTCCTCATTTCTATTGCATAGCTATGACTATGCTGGATTAAACACATGTTATAAGGATATAGCAAAAGAGGATATGTCCCATGCAAATGCATCCATCTTAGATCTTACTTTTGTCATGAAAATAGTTATATAAGATTAGGAAAATGTACTTTATAGTTCCCCAAATCCTTCTTATTTACAATCTAATAGTCTGAGCACTCCTTATAGAGCAATATGAACCATTCTTCTAGGTGCCTTTCTTATTTTTTGGCTCAATGTAATGGACAGTTCAAATTTTTGACTGTCCTGTATGACCACTTCTAAGTAGTTTAATTTCAGTCAAAGCTGTATTTGTGCCAGATATCAATTCTCGGATTTTTCTTTCCAAGTGTGCTAGTTTTGCCTGGAGCAGAGCTAGCCTTCTTCACAGTGGCTAGTGTGGATTTGTAAAGAACACAGGTTGATAATATGGAGATGCTTTTGTTGTTGCTGAACAGAGCTTATACAGAGCCAAGGCCTTTTCTGCTTTCCATACTGCCAGACTGTTAAGGAACTTGGAGGGGTGCATGGGAGGCTGGGAGGAGATATAGCTAGAGTAGGTGATCCAAATTGACCAAAGGGATGTTCCATACTAGATGACATCATGCTCAGTATATAAAGTGGGAGGAAGAAGAAGGAAGGGGTCACGTCTGGAGTGATGGTGTTTGTCTTCCCAAGTAACCGTTACGCGTGACGAGTCCCTGATCTCCTGGAGATGCTGAACACCTCCTGCTCATAGGAAGCAGTGAATTAATTCCTTGTTTTGTCTTACTTGTGTGCATGGCTTTTGCTTTCCCTATTAAACTGTCTGTATCTCAATGCAAGAGTTTTCTAGCTGTTACCCTTCCAGTTCTCTCCCCCATCATGCTGGTGGGCGAATGAGAAATTGGCTGCGTGGTTCTTGGCTTCTGGCTGGGGTTAAGTGCCAACACTAAACTGGTACTCAAAGGCACATTTTTTCATGTTATCATTTATTGTCCAGACAGTTTCTTTCTATTTTTATAATTATTATTTAGATTATTTTCAAAATATACATGAGGTTTTTACAAAATAGCAGCCAAAATACTTCACTAAAGCTTTTAGGTGTTTTACAGGTACCTACATGAAAACAATAAACAGATACTAAAGTCTTGGAAAAACTGCCATAAACCCCAAAACTATGAGATGTGTCTTTTAGCAAGAATGCCCCAAGGTTCCAAAACTAAACTTACTCTTCTCACATGAAAACAAAACCTGGGAGATCAAAATATCCTGACTATGAACAAGAGTAAAACCAAGTCAAGATGAGTTTGGGAATCCCACAGAAAATTTGCTGTCATTATAAACACTTCTGATAGCAAGATCAATTTTCTGTTCAACACTAATTATAGTATCTTAATAGACATTTTTTCTATATTCTATAACTGAGAGAAACTTGGCACTGTTCTGGTATAACAAGAATCACACTTTGGAGTCAGGCTGACAAGCACAGGCAACATACAGGCAACATGTAGGAAACTGACTTTTGCCTTGTGCCAGCCACAACTGCTATTAGTCCATTGCAACTTGTTCATTTGTTAAGAAACAAAGAAATTACTCAGAGGAAGTTTGTGGCTAAGTAATCAGTTTCTCAGATCATTTCAGATGTCAGCTGTGACTGGTCAGAGTACAACAGCATGAATTCAACATATGCAAGCTCTGACCAGCACTATAATGCCACATGCTGCTCCAGCGTGCAGAAATGGTAGGGAAACAGTCTGATGAGGACACAGGTTCTTTATGCATTGAAGCTCTGCTA
>NW_008666642.1:34531-59372 GCF_000695815.1 Acanthisitta chloris | reverse complement strand
CCGCCCGAGCCGCATCCTTCCCTCTGGGCATGTGTTCAGCCTGGCCGTCAAAGCCGCAGTATTTGGACAAGACTAACTGTAGGGGTGCTGCACTGTCTTGTGAAATACTGGAAATATTAAAATAGTTCCATCAAACAGGTTTTCAGTGATGGCACTGTGTTAGTCTCTATAACTCTGAGAATAAAAATGTGAGTTGTTATTAAAGATAGATGTGAGTTAGTGTTAAGACTACAGTAAAAATCAGATGAAACCAGTTGGGTTCAAATACTAATTCATGGCTTACATTGCCGTTTCCAGAAAAGAGGATAAAAATTGCAAGCAAACTTGCTGCACATCCTTCCTCGTTCTAGAAAAAAAATCCTAGCAAGCAACAGTTAGAATGCTGAAGTTGAGGATAGTAGTAACTCTTAAAATGTGTGTTCTCTTTTTGTTCCATTATTGTCATGCCTGTAGTGCTCTTAAAAGCATCACATGGGAGGTAATGAAATATGCATTGCTCTCTCTCCAAGTTTGTGTGGTTGTTGATTCAGTTCTTCAGAGCAAGCTCTTTGTGTTTGAAACATCAATGAGAAAATGTAATTCATAATTATTTCAGCCTAGAACAGGTATTTCTCTGACTGTTACTCCAGTTAAGAGCTTGAAGAGGTGAAGGAGGGAAGAGCTAAAAAGACAGCATGATCCAATTATCATAATAATTTTTGATGTATAAATTATCAACTTCATGCATAAACAGTGTTAGTTAATACTATTTTACATAATTAAAGTAGAGGCAGCATGCAACATAATTAAAATTGTAGTTGCTTAGAACTTACTGTTCGATTCCACATTCCTCTAGTGGAATTTGTTGTTAGATCAATAAATGTGATATAATTTAAGAAAGTTTTGGATGGCAGTTCACACAGCAAAGCTGTAATTTTCCTACTTTTATTGAAAAACAGACCTCTCTGTCTCTCTCTTGTACTGCTGGTGATAGAAATGCTTTTTAAATACACATCCCTGAAGTTCTAGTGGCGCTTTCTTGTATTACTCAGACCAAGGGACTAAAATCAAAATTATCTGAGATTGCCAGTAGGAGTCTTCAATGTCTTTTGTTAGGCATTCCACCATTGCCTAGTATTTCTTGAGAGATGGTGGTCAATGGAAAAATATATCCACTGGAACACTTCTACTTTAATACTGGACTGCGTAGTGTATCCCTTCTGTAAATAAACATTGCCCTTCTATTGCCCATCCTTGATAACAGTAACCTGAGAAATGCTCTCCTGTGCTCTCCTGGGCAGCATCTGAGCCTCTTTTCTTTCTCCCTGGTGAAGATGCAGAAATGTGGAAGTTGGTGGGATTTGTTACAAGTGAATGGAATTTTTTTTTGTGTGTGTGTGTGTGTGTGTGTGTGTGTGTGTGTGTGTGTGTGTGTGTATGTCAGTTGAGATTTCTAGCCACTTCTAAAACGTATCGCTAGTTCATGCTTAGGTAGAACACCTGTAGAAAGTCTTGCAAACTCCAAGGTTAAGGTTAAGCTATTGCTTTCACAGTAGAGTGTCCCAGGAATCCAGGGAGAAAGCACCTTCAGTCCTTAGATGGGTGTGAAGTGATGGGGAAATGATGAGCTACTGGTGGCTTTAAAGTGAAACACTCTCAGTTGTCATTAACTTTGTAGAAACTTGTCACTAGTGAGAGTCCAAATATCTTTCTGAAGAATCAGGAATCTTCTTTTCCCTGTTCCTGAAAACTTAAAAGAATGGAACAGACAGTATCAGGTAAGAGCAAGGAATGGTAATAAATACATATCTTCACCTGCTTATTGTCCATATAAATCCCGTAATGCATGATGGTAATAAACACTATTTATGGGAGTTTCATTATCTTGTTGGCGTCAGTAGACAGTTTTACAGTAAAAATTTTGCACTCGTGATACAAAGTTAAGCTCCCTTGCAATTTCTTGTCATAAGAAGTAATGGGTATTCTACAAGCTAAATTATTTATTTTTTTGAATCTGTGTTATTGTTTTGCCTTCCCTAGGGTGGTACATGTGCATCTCATTAGCTGTCTTGTTGGCAATCTGATGACTCTGCTGAGTCCACCTTGCCTTTGCTTAGGTATTTTGAAGCATCTGGGATTGCTCACACAGACTTTAAATCTTCTGCTGTGGAAATGAAGGAGTTAGACTAAGAGCACAGAGAGCAAGTCTGGTGAAAAACTGGTGAAAATCGAGAAATGAACTTTGAGTGATATTTATCTTGGTCTGAAGTCTCTTGAGAATTCATGATTTTTTTTTCTATTTATTTTAATAGGTCTTGGATCAGGCAGCAACAAAACTTATTATGTAGCAGTTATAACAGTAACTTCATGCACAGACTCAAATATTCCCTTCTACCAGTGAAGTTTAATATACATTTCGTTCACATTGCACATAATACATATGTGTAATGAACAGCAGAAAATCATGTAGGAACCAAGGACACCATATTTGTTAAATTAAAACCGTATCTATCGAATTAAAAATTTAGTGTGGTTTTCTGAAAATGCTTAGTTTTAATTCTGTTCAGTACATTATTGATAGTTTGTATCTATAGATCCTGTTGATATGGGAGAAGTTAGAGGTGCCCGGTGTCTCTGAAATGCAGCATTAATGCATACAGCATGGAAGACAGGCTAGAAAATACTTTCACAATTACCAGCCTCCAAAGGGGCGTTAAAGTTAACAAGTATGTAGTTCCAAGAGGTTCTATTAGAATGTAGGAGACAGTAGTACCTTGAGGTCAGTACACTGAGTGATTGGCCATGCCATACCTAGGATTTTCTATTCATATCTGCTGTTGTTTTGAGCATTTTTTAATGAGCCTGTTAGAAGTTTCTCAAGACACAGTAGTGCATAATGAAGTGTGAGAAGGTACATGGTTGCTCCTGTTGGAGGAGAGAGAACATTTGTAAACTGATCAGATTTTGGATTTGTATAAATTGTGTAGCTTAGCTGAAGTCAACAGATACGGTTGCCTACAATCTAATAGATTTTCAACATGCCCATCTTAATGTGTAAGTATTGTACATGTCCGATCTTTCAACTGTGGGGCCTTCAGATTAGAAAATTCAATCAGGTACTTGGCTGCAGCACTGTTTTGCCTGAGTTTAAGGGAAAGTATGTCTGACAAATGTACATTAATGCTTTTGTGATTCTGGTTTTGGTTTGTATGTGATCTACTAAGTGTAGTACCCTGGGCTTTGAGTTTGATTTGAGATGTATTTGTCATCTGTTTTGTGCAAAGATCAGAACAGGAATGGCTTCTGGTGAAGACTTAAGAATTAAAAAGCTGCATGGAAACTTCCATGCAACTTCAATTATATGTTTTCACCCTTGATGGTGAAAGTTGTCATACTCCCTTACTAGAGGGTGAAATACTGCTCTGAACCTATGAAAATCCTTTTAAGATGTAAATTTCCCCTAATAGAAGAGGCTGTAATTGATCTTACCATTCAGGTAAGCTGGATATATTGATCATTGTATAACTGAAAATACTGCAGGAAACTGATTAATTTTATGAGGAAGTTTCCACAGCTCTGTTCTGTGGAAAAGAGAAAAGTTACACATCGTGATAACACACTCACAAAATCAGAATTTAATATCCCTTGGTTTTATGCCTTTTATTTTGTTTAATAACATAAACTACAATTACACTGAAAAGTGTGAATGGAAAAATTACCATTCAGAAAATGTGGTATGAGAAACACTTATATCACAGTGCATTTTTGATTGTTGTGTAAGTTGACTGTCCCATTATTTTATTGAAATCCATATTAAAAATTTCTTACTCTGTCAAAACATCAGGAGAGACTCTTAAGAGAACATGCTTTACAGTGTAGAAATAATTCTTCTGTAAAGGGAGCAGTGAAACATGAATGTTTTGTCCTTTAAACTGGTGCATCTGAACCCAGACTTCCCGAGTTAAATTGTTCATTTAATATCATACGTAAGTATTTTTGTAGTTGTAGGACATCACACATTTGTAGCTTTTCCCTCTTGAATAGTCCCTGCAGTCCTTCATCTGTGAAAACAGTCCTTGATAAACATTATTTTATATTGTCATTTTAAATACAAAAAGGTGTGAACATTAGACACTCCATGAAGTAGTGAAGAGGAATGAATTCTGAAGAGCAATGTATGCATCTTTTACAATGCTTCCTTATGTCATCCATTTTGTCAGAGGGTGATGTGCCTTTTGAAAGTAAATTCCTTTTTAGCAAATACTAAACTTTTTCTTGACAGATGAAAACACCCCTGTGAGTTCCACATAAAGCCAAAGACTAAACCTAAAATATATTTTAAAGTCACCACTCTTAGTCTTTTCAGGAGTAATGTGCTCTGGTTTTGGGTTTTTTTTCTGTAAAAAACGTATTTATTAAAGCAAAGACATGATGTGTCAAAGTGGCATCTTGTAAAACTTTATGCTTAATACTGTAGAGCTATCCTGATGAATAGGAGAGAACTGTGTTCTGTGTTATGTGACTGACCAGCAGAGCCATTTATTGAATTCTAATTGATACAATCACAAGGTTACTGAAGGCTGCAGAAGCTATGAGGGTCAGAAAGAGAGTTAAAGGCTGTACAGGTGTAAAGTGTAGTTTGTCTTGCAAAACCACTGCTTGTGAAAGAGCATATTTGAAATAAAAAAATAAATGAGAAGTAAATATATATGGGCTCATATCCATAGATTTTATTGTCACTTGTGGATAAAGAACCTCCTGAGCTTTCTTATATGTATTCTGCAATAAATATTGTTGCTTGTAGTATTTCAGAGTTCAGCTGTGCATCTTGCATAAACAGTTATACATCAGCTCTGTGGTTTGATGGGTAAGTGTAAGATAGCCTGAAAAGAAGGGAATATGTATAACAAGCATTTATATTCTAGCTTTCATTGTCAAAGGGAATTACCTGGATGAATCCTCAGATTTTCTTCTGTCACCTAAGTGATATTTTTACAAAAGGGAACACTGAGACCTAGAGTTCAAGTGCCACAGAAGTAGTCTGGGGAAGGCTTCATAACTCGATTTGGAGATCAAGCTTGCCTACCTTGTAGTCTTATGGTTAGATCAGTCATTTGTTCTGTAACTAAGACACTGTAATTGCCATCCAGCTATGCCTACAATTTTCAAGAATTATATTCCTGCTTTAGTGAATATTCAAAAAACTGCCATCTGAGATGAACGTCATGCTCCACAATATGTTCTAATGAGATACTATTGGAAATCTTTATGAAGCATTTTATCCCTATTATAATTGTTTAATCCATCTTTCAGAGCTCTGCAACTTCTGTAGCATTTCTACAGGTGTACAAAAACATTTACACCTGCCCTACTCCTGGCCTCTCATGACAGTGTCTTTCACTAGCATAATGCATTATGAAGCAATGCTTCATCTTCAGTCACTTAACAAAAAGATTCATTCTAGGTGGTGAGTGGTATTTCTTGTTTTGTGATAATTATTACGCTTCTAAGAGTATGATCTGTTGCAGGCAGAGAATGAGTTGTGTCTTTAATTAAAAAAAATATGGCATAGTAGCTTTGAGTCAGTCTGTGCCATTACATCAATAAAATCTGCATAGAACTCTGATTTCAGTCTAGGAGCCTGGAGAAAAACTGAATGTCCAGGTGTGGCTAGGCAGCACAAAATAAATTATCTCTTACCCAAACAAGTAATAAAAATGACTAGAAATTATGAGCATTCACTGATATAGGTTTAATGTTTTCATCAAAAGTATTCTCACTGCATTTCTGATGTGACATTTATTAACATTTTTATGCCAGTCATGCGCAATAGAGCCATGTTTTCACTTCAGAAAGAGAACCTGTATTTGTGAGTGTGTAAATTACCAGGATCTTTTGAGCTTTTCAATTTAGAGCATCCTTATTATGTGTTATCTGATCCTCAACACCTTTGTTAATATTAAATTTTTTTTTTCCAAGAACACTTAAAAGCTCCTTAACAGACAGTGATTTATGAATAAGCTAAGGATGCTCTTTGCCCATTTTCTCTTCACTCATTACACTAATCTCTGCATAAAAATTCAGTTTTGATCATGCAACTACTACACCCAGATTGTAGTGGGTTCCTTTGATTGTAGTTTCCATTGTAGTATACTGCCCAAGAATTGTCATTGGGATCTACGTAAGGAGTGGCCTGATGTAGGAAAGATTCGCATCCATCCAGTTTCCAGTACATGCCCTCATTCAGGTTTGGGCTTCATGCTAAAAGCGTGTAATTTGCATTCTGTTGTGATTTCTACGATATGATAGTTCCGCAGTCCTGGACCTGATGTGTTGCCAGTTCAGTTTCAATATAGTTTTAAGACAGTTTAATCAAAATGTATAAAAAATATATTGGTGAAAGACTACCCATGGCCAGTCTGCTTTTCAGCTTTGGTTGTCAGAGAGGAAAATGTTTGGTTCTCAATCTTTAGACGCAGGTGTATATTAGTAGCCATTTGTCTACCTCCCAGCAACAGAATGGGATGCAGCGGAGTCAGATGAGAAATTTAGCAATGTGGCTGTCAGCTGGCAGACCATTCTTTTCCCCTGCCATTTGGCACTTGGAAGGAAAATAAAAAAGATGTACAGGTGTTTTTTATATCCATCCTGTGAACAGAGATGCCAGCTCAACCAAAATTAATAATTCTTGCATTTCACCTGTGATTTTTCTATGTGTGTTGTAGCTGGTAACATCCTGCATTAACTGCTGGAAATCAGAATTTTTGCTTCTGTGGACTGTCCTATTGAGCATAAAGGTTGTGAAAATAAAGCTTTCTAAAACATTATGAATAGCAATTTTATGTTTAAATTGTGGATGATAAGGGGTTTGGCAGCACTCAGTGCAAACTTGTTTCATGTGTTTGGTTTCCAGACATCTTAAAAAAACCCAGTACTTTTGAGGACAAAGCATCTTTTACTTGAGAGAACTACTGTTAACCAGACAGAGTTGATGAAGCTGTAAAATTTAAATAATTAATGGGCAGCAAAAAGAACTTTGTGTGCTAAGACATATGCTAAGACAATTTTTTTTTCCTGAGGAAGCAGCTGCAGTTATAATTAGTAGTGATTGAGTAAACCACTATTTTATGTAGAAGGAAATACAGGTAAATAACTGTAAAGGAACTCATGCTCTGTTTATTTAGCCCAGTGTTGAAAGCTGCCCCTCTTACAGATATTTTAACTTAATCTTTGCAGAAGTTTGAAGACCTTATCTGCTTTATGATTTGGCCAGAAGCCCACTTTAGTGAGTAAAAGGTATTAAGCACATGGCTGCTTTGTTGCTACCCCTCACGATTTGACTTGCCAGAATGAATTATAGAAGCATTTCTTGCAGGAATCATAGAATCATATAGTCTGAATAAGACCAAATGCCTCTAACACTTGGGATTAGTGCATTCCTATGTTTATTAGGATTTTTAAATACACAAGTATATCTAACTACATTATGCTTTTCCTTCTGTGCAATATATCTTCCCTTATTGCAATGAGCATGCTTTAGGGACAACAAATATTTAGATTTTGGATTTCTGTACTTGGAGTTGTTTTGAACATTTCCTTAAATGAATTTCTTAGTTAAACTGTTTTTAAGACAGTAAAAACACTTACAGGGACTTTATAACTCCTGTGGTGCTGATGTGTACTCACCCACTGTCATTTAAATAAAAATTTAATCCATTTTAAAAAAAAAATCCCTATTCAAACTTCCTTAAATACCTGACAGATTTTTGTCATAAGTAAACACTGAAGGAAGAGCTGTGAAGACAGACTCGTGTGTATATGATGTGTTGATACCAGTTATACCTCAAAAACAAGTTCCCAACTTCAGTTACTGGTATACTTCTTTGGCAGAATGAATGAGTTAGCTCATCTTATCTAGTTTAAGATTCAGTGTTTCTTCCTTTAACTTCTGTTTCCTTTGCAAAATTATTGCCAGTTTCTTCAGAAAATACATCCCTTTTTTGTTTTTGTTTTGCTTGGTTCCAGTTTTACTAGGAGTAATGAAGCTGATCATCCCTGAAGAGAGTGAGGCATCTCTCACAGTGGCAGATGGCAGCCGTTTTGGGAGATGCCATTTCTTCATGCAGTGATCTGTAGAACAAATTATTTTTGGTACTGAATGAAGAAAAACAAATCCTAAATAAAGAATTGTAAAATTATTATTTAAAACTAATAACATATATATTGAAATGTAGATAGTTCTCCCTAGTGAATTTTGCTTCGGCAAGGCAAATGTAAAATCAGTTACTTTATTTCTGAGGTACTTGAAATGGAGAAAAACAACACACCCCACTCTGTTTCTTAATAAATGCATTCCAAAAATTAGTTCTGCAAAATAGCACCATTATTTTGTGGGAAGATATGCCGTGTTCTTCATATATGAATTTTTGGAACTGCTTCTTCAGTGCAAAACTAAAATCATCCCTAACCTCAAAATCAGTGTTTCCATCTTCATACTACCCAGGTCAGTGTAGTAGTTGAAGCAGACCTAAAAGACTAGAAGAAATTTTTGAAGATACTTTTTAGTTGTTGTTGTTAGGAATAATTTTATTAGCATGGTTGTTTGCTTGATGTGGTCATTCATTTATATTTGTGAAAGTGGACCTAAGCAATTCATATGATTTCTTTGCAACTTTTCCTTTTAGGGGTAATAAATGGTTAATGTTCTGGTGCATTCTTTTAGCAGGGAGAGTGAGCAAGAGCAGACCAGCAGTGGCAGAGGATAGTGTGGGTTGGCACCTGGTGGGAGCTGAACTCCGAATAAGTTTTGATGTAGTTAGGTTAGGTTACATACTGAAATGCTTCCTAAGGATTGGAGACATCCAAATAACCTTGCTCAGTCCTTAGGTTCTTAGTGGAAAAAAATAGACTGATACTGGAAAGTATGTATCTTTTCATTCCCTCTTTTGTCAATTGTATGAAGCACTGTTGTGGATTGGTCTGGGTCACCCAGTGTGCTCTTTAGCAAATACATCTATTATGTAGTAAAGTACATATTGATTTTATTTTCTTTGTTATTTCTACCCTGCTTTCTAAATGATAGAATAATAATAAATTTTATAAAACAACATTAAAGCTATTTTAGTGAACTGATCCCATTTTCCCAGTTTGCATGTTTACACAGGAGAACTATCTCAAATCATATAATCACAGAATCGTAGAATAGTTAGGGGTGGAAGAGACCTCTGGAGATCAACTAGTCCAACTCCTCTGCAAAGTCTGAGTCACCTAGAGCAGGTTACATGGGAATGCCTCCAGGCATATCTCCAGAGAGAGAGACTCCACAACATGCTTGGGGAGCCTATTCCAGTGCTCTGCCACCCTCAGTGTAAAAATAGTTCCTCCTCGTGTTGAGATGGAACTTCTTGTATTTTAGCTGATGGCCATTACTCCTTGTCCTGTCACTGAGCATCACTGAAAAGAGTCTGGCACCATCCTCTTGTCACCTGCCTTTGAGATACTTGCGTGTATTGATGACATCCCCTCTCAATCTTCTCTTCTCTGGACTCTCACAGCTCTCACAGTCTTTGACTATAAAGTGCTGAGCTGAGTAGAGGAGGAGGGTCACCTCTCTCAACCTGCTGCCCACACTCTTCCCAGTCCACTTCAGGATACTGTTGGCCCTCATGGCTGCAAGGGCACACTGCTGTCTCATGATGTACCATGACTCTCAGATCCTTCTCCACAGAGCTGCTCTCCAGTAGGTCAGTCCCCATCCTGAACTGGTACTTGGGGTTGTTCCTCCCCAGGTGCAGTACCCTACGCCACCTCTCTCAACCTGCTGCCCACACTCTTCCCAGTCCACTTCAGGATACTGTTGGCCCTCATGGCTGCAAGGGCACACTGCTGTCTCATGATGTACCATGACTCTCAGATCCTTCTCCACAGAGCTGCTCTCCAGTAGGTCAGTCCCCATCCTGAACTGGTACTTGGGGTTGTTCCTCCCCAGGTGCAGTACCCTACGCTTGCTGTTGTTGAACGTTATTAGGTATCTCTCCACCCAACTCTCCAGCATATCAAGGTCCCACTGAATGGCAGCACAGCCTTCAGATGTATCAGTCATCCCACCCATTCAGAGCTTTAGTAAGTCATGCTCCATCTATATCTCACTACTGAATGTCAACCGCAGGCACAAGAGCTTTTAGGAACTGCTGATGCTGGATGGAAGATTTCTACATGTGGTATCTTGAAGAGCTTATTCTCATTGTGTTTTAAGCAGCTGGAGAGGGTAGGATCTGAAACTTTGGTATAATGAAATAGCTGTTAATTTAAAAATATTATTAAAATGAAAAATACCTGTCATAGACATTGAGTAGAAACTCCTCATTCAATCAATTTAATTCAGTCCCTTACTGGTTATTCTGCTGAATATCTCACATGAATATAGTAAGCCTGAGTGGTGGACTTTTATTTCTGGAGCTCTGATTTGTTCAAAGGTTCATAAAAATTCTCATAACTAAATGTCTCTCTGTTGATTACAGATCTGAGGAAGCTTAGCTGTGACTGCTCAGGCAAGATTCCAAACTGAATTATGCTAGGAGATTGTCTTGTGAAATTCCTTTTCAGTAATAAAAGTTAAAAAACTTTTATTTTCATATATTTTTATATGAGCCCTATTAATAGTACGTTCATTATCTAATTACTTTGATTTTTGTAATATATTTATAAGCTTGTGATGATTTCTTAGTTTGATGCATAATTATGTTTTTCTCAGCGGGTTCTTCTCTGTAGCATTGGGGAAGAAATCCTGATATCTCGGAGTGTCTTTTTTTTCCCTTTGTAGTCCTTGGATTTCAGTTCTTAATATTATTACCTGCATAGAAAGTTAATGGCATTTTCAGGAGTGTCTCACCTTATTTGGGTCCCTGAAGCACTCACATATATATGGAGAGACCTATATGATATGAAATTATGTGTGTCCCAGCAATTGCTGAGTTCTATAATGGTCTTTAGGCATTGTAGGCAGTTGAAGTGGGTTAAGCTATTTCACAATTTTTTGAGATGAAGAGTGGAGCTGAAAGTCTGGCCAGTACCATTTAAGAATATTCAGGAATGTTTCTGAATATCTTTAGAGAGAGAAAGCTAAAAGGAAAACTGTCCGTATGTGATCTGAAATGGAAGGAAACTATGGGTAGGCAGAATTTAACTGTGTGCTCATGCAGAATTGAACCCTACGTTAGTTTATTGGATCATAATTTCCTTTCTTTCTAAAAAACCTCGTGGGTTTTTTTTATAATTATCTGAGAGACAAAGATGGTAAGAGCATTGTTTAACACATATCTGGTTTTTGACATGGTTGTGGTTATGTGTGGCCTGTCAGAGTACCAAGATGTATTGTTCAGAAGTGTTTTAATGTGAAGTTTTTGGTGCTACACTTCTGAAAATATGATTCACGAAGATTACAAATGCTCTGAGCCTCTTTTACACAGCCCTTTCTGAGATGATAATGTTTAAATGCCATACTTGAGAGAAGTGTTTTGAACCTGTTTAGCTACCAGGACACATTAACATGAAGTTTTCTCTGCATACACTGATGTACATAGTATTTATAGCAAAATATTAATCACTATGAAAAACTAATTTTGCACAGAGACACCAAATTTAATTAAATATACTATGCAAATAATAATAATTGAGCAGTTTAGCTTCCTCATTTGAATGAACTAAGCATGTTTCATTTGGTAGATAGCTATATCCATAAGACCTCATGGATCAATTTCTAATGACCTACTAGAGGTTTGGTTTTAACTCTGGATGTGGAAAACATTCTGGCAAATAAGAGATAGCCAGTCCCTCATGTAATTTTGTGGAAAAAAAACCCCATCCTTATTATTTGCCCTCTGTGCTTTCTATGCAGAAGGTGTTTGATGCCTCAGGACTTTCTGCATGACTCTAATCCACTGATGTCTCTGATCTGTGGCACTGTATTTAGGATGAGGAGTATGGTAGCCCTCAGGAACTCCTGCAGGCTCTTTAAGGTGAAGCACAGGCCTCTAGGTAATTTGCAGACCATTTGATTACGTGCCTTCTCATGATGTAAGAAGGTCCTTCCATCCCTTAGTTAGAGGCAAATGTGCTAAAGACTTGAGATACCAATCTCCCAACACCATGTGCTTTTAAATCATTTGGACATAATGTGGTCACGAGAGACAATAACTGGGGTCTTTGGATTAGTGAGACAAAACCAGCATGTTCTTCCTCCCTGAGTACCATAATGGTCTTTTTAGTTGTATGGATGATATTTTGGGGAGTACAGACTGTAGAAAAAAGTCTGGTCAAAAGTTTTGGTAAGTCAGCAGTTCCAATGACTCTATTTTGCTACTCTGAATAATAGTCCCGTCAGTTCTTTTATAGGGTTTAAACGACTGGAGCATTTAACCATTTTAAACTTGGATTCTTAATCAATTGCAACAATTTAGTTGTAAGTAAAGTTAATTCCCTTTCTCCAAGGAATATTTCCAGGACTACAGCTGATGCTACTTTATCACTGTTTATTGCTTACTTTTTACTCCACTGTTAACATATCCGCAGAGTATTACAGCAGGGTAGCAATATGGTTTTCAGATTTATTCCTTTACCTGTAAAGGCATTTTAAAAACATGGCTAGTTTCCTTGTTCTCTGCATTCACCAACATCCTCTGATAGCTTGCTATGAATGTTATGATTTACTAACAGTTTAGAAAACTTTATTTATTTCATTTTTCTCCTTCAGGAAGTCTTTAATCCAATTTGTCATGGTGTGTAATCTGTCTTCTTTGAATATGTTTCTCTTTTTTCATCTGGTGTTGCACGAGTGTACCAAAGTGTTATGTAAATATAGACATGCCTATGTAAATACCAATGATATTGTAGTTATCTTATGTTTTTGCTGTGTGGCATTACCAATATCAAGTTTATTTGAAGTTAAAGATTGATCCTGTGTCTTATATTTACCTAAAACATGCTGGAAATACATTATATAATTCCAGGTGAAAATAACTTTGAGATTTTTCATGCAGAGTGCAGACTTCATAAGGGTATATGAGGGTTCCATATTTGAAGAACCTTGGAGTACACTCATGAAGTACTTGCATTAAATTTCAACACTGAATAATTACAAGAAGTTTGAAAGCTATTAGTGGGTGTGAAACTAATTCTGACTATTGGGAATAAGAAATAACCCTACTGACATGGGCGAGGAGTTGGGCTTCAGTGATCCTTGAGTGTCCCTTCCAACTCAGGATATGCTATGATTCTGTGCTGTGATAACATCTGTGACCTTGACTGTAGTTTGTCATTCCGTGTGAAGTGTAGAACTCAGATCTATAGGAAGAGTTTGCTCTCTCTTTTATTATGCTCCATTTTAGAGTTAGCATCATTCTCCATTCAAAAGGGGAGTGGTATCTTGCAATTAATGCATGGTTATCAGGATTGACTGAAAGCAGCTAAGGGTGTGTATACATTCCCTTTAAATTGTGCTGTTCAGGTGCCCTTTCTCTTCTCTATTCATTTATGATCCCTGCATTGCAAATTGGAAATGTATCTAGCTAAGCACGCAGGCATGCACCTCTCTACCTTACAAATTAAAAGTGAAGCTTGCATTTAATAGATTGCATAACTGTAAGTATACAAAATGTACATGAAATCCTGTACTAATTTCTGTGTCAAAATAAATCCCAACTTAAATGTTATTCACAGGATTTTTTAGAGGCCCTTAGGTATTCTGGAGTGTTTAAAATCCATCATAGTTTGAATTTAGACACAAAGAATTGTAAGGAAATCTTCCTCATAAATGTGATTTTGAAATGTTAATATTTTTATTAAATAGAAATAAATAGAAATATTTGTACTAGATGTGTGGTCGTTTGTGGTCTATGGTGTTCTGCCTTTCATGTATTCACTTCCTAAATATTATTATATGACAGTGAAGATATTATCACTTTAAAATAATATTTTCCTTAAAAGAAATTAGCACAGCTGAGGTTTAATGAGGCTGATAAGGATCTTCTGTGCCTGTAAGCATAACCCATTCCACTGAGCTCTATGGAGAAATTTCTTTTTTTGTAGCATATGAGAATTTATTCTGCTGATAGGTGAATATGTTAACAAATATGTATTCCATAGCGACATCTTAAAGTTTTAAAAAAACTCAGTGATCAAATAAGATTATATGCTATGAAAATTGTAAGATCAAATTTTAATGCCTGTGTTTAACTCAGCATTCTTCTATTCTCATCTTTTAAATTGAATCAGTACTGAAGGTATAATTTTTCTTGTATTGCCTTTCTGCATATAGAATTCTTTCTGAAATCTGTGAAGATGATATGTAAAAAGGGAGGAGAGAAGACCATTGCTTTTTCAGCAGATTTTGAAACTTTATAACACTGCCAGTTTGACACATATTTGATATCTATCTTAGAAATGAAGTATTAAAATCTGTTATTAATTTATTCTTTTCTTTGGAAACCCACACAGTATTTGACTGATTTGATATTCTCTATCTCTTTCTCAGTCAAGCTGATTACTATAAATCTGTATTCTGTTCTAAGCACCTAGATGTTTTCATAACTGATGTAGCACTTCTGTGATCTGGCTGACAGCATTTACAGGCTAATCACAAGAATGAAATGCACTGGAGCCTTATAGTACTTTGAAAGCTTGACTCTTCATACCAAATAATACATTTGCTAAGTGCAAACCAGCTCTGTTTTGGTAAGGCAGACATACGTACACACAAAAATTGGCCTTCCAGTATCAATTCACATATCTACTATGCAAAGTTTGCAGAGTGACCACAGGTAAAGGAAAGTGTATGTGCTCATGTTGCATACATTGAATTCACGGAGTGTTTCTTTATTCAACAATGTGTTTCTTTGTCTTTAATAATATTTCAGGAGGTAAAAGCTATATGTATATATGTTGGCTTGACCTTGGCCAGCTGCCAGACCCCTGCCCATCCACTCCTTTGCTCTCCCTTCTCAACAGGACAAAGAGAGAAAATAAGAAGAAAAAAATTGTGAGATGAATTAAAGACAGGGATATCCCTTACCAATTACTAACACTGGCAAAACAGGCTCAACTTGGGGGAAATTAATTTTTATTGCCATTTAAAACTAGAGGAGGATGGTGAGAAATAAAGGCAAAAACTAAAACATCCTGCCCCACCTCCGTCTCCCCATGCTCATCACCTTCATTCCCAACTCCCCTATCTTCTCTACGCACAGTGCAGGGGATATGGGGAATGGGAGTCTGCCCACAGCAGTTAGTCTCTGCCACTCCTTTCTCCTCACACCTTTCCTGTGGTCCAGTGTGCATCCTGTCCATGGCTTGCAGCCTTTCAGGCTAAATCTACTCCACCATGGGTCCTCTGTGGGCATTAGTTCTTGCAAGGAGAATCTGCTGCAGTGTGAGCTCTCTACAGGTAGCAGTTCCTTCAGGAAATTTCCACCTTCCTCTGGAGTGGTCCTCTCCCATGGGCTTCAGGGAAATACCTCCATCATGAATCTCTCCATGGGCTGAGAGGCCAGAAGCTGAGAAAGGGCAGATTTGTTAGTTACTAGGAAAAAAATTCACTGTGAGGGTGGTCGGGCCCTGGCTTAGGCTGCCCAGGGAAGTGATGGAATCACCATCCTGAGAACTGTTTAAGAGGCGTCTGGTCTGGCTCTGGACGATGTGTTTTAGAGTTTACAGTGGAGTGACAGGACAGGTTCACAGTTGGACTTGGTGATCTTAGAGGTGTCTTCCTGTCTTGATGTTTCTATGATCCTATAAGCTGCAGGGAAATCTCTATTCCAGTGCCTGGAGTACCTCGTCCCCCTTCTTCTTCTCTGACCTTAGCATTTCCAGGGTTGTTTCTCACACTTTTTCTCTCATTCCTCACTGCCTGGGCAGTGTTTCGCCTTTTCTTAAATATGCTTTCACAGAAGCATCACCAGCTTCACTGGTGAAGTCAGCTCCGTCCTGCAGTGGGTCCATTGAAGAGCAGGCCCTGACCTCTTCTTTGCAGATGCCATCCCTGCAGCCACCCCCAAGTACCAAAACCTTTTCAATGACATCCACTGTAGTAAAATGGAGGGAAAGAACATACAGGGACTAAAAATAGGTCCACAAATGCAGAAATGTTTTTTGGTTTGTTATGTTCCTTGCTATGGTTAACTTTATTTCTTTTAGTATCAGTTCAACTGCCCTAAAGTTTAATTGTGGCTATCACTTCTCTGAACAATTTCAATTGAGCAATTTTCTGAAAGACAAACTGAACATGTTATGAAGAGGATGTACAATGTATTTTCAATCCCTAAAAAATACATACAGAGAAATCAGGCCTGTATTTTTAAACTCTTGAAAGATGAAAAGGGGCAGAGAGCAGTGCAGGTGAGTGGTTTTATGGCTGTGTATATAATGTTGAGCACTCTGAAAATACTTTTTGTACATTAGGGAGCACATTCTGTACTTTGCCTTCTCGCCCATTATTTTTGAATAATCTAATTAAAAAAATCCTGTGAAAGTATTTTTATTTCATCTTACCTATTTACTGAACTTTAGGTTCGGACTACAATTGGAGTGACGAGAAGGTCTTCTGTCACTGAAATTGTATGTTCCTTGTACACACGGGTTATATTCCTCTCTAAAAAGTTGGCCATTTGCAAGTTCTTGCATACCTCTACTCTCTACTATTGACAAGTACTGTTTGATTAAGTATGTATTTAATAAATCATCAGGAACATAATTTACCAGTGTGAATTGTTTCAGTACCTTTGTTCCTTGGTGACAAGCTGAAGGCCTTGATTGTGCAAAAACCAACATGTGCATTTAATTTTCAGCTACTAGTAGACATCACCTGGCTGTCTGGGTTACTGTTTGCTGGCCATTACTTTTCAGATTTTCAGTATGAGATATCTTATTGAGTCTTTGTGCACTTCTCAGGTAGTTTTGCATTTCACATTGATCAGTGTTGGTGCCTCAAAGAAAACTTGGATAGTCCTACAGAAGCCATAATATCACCTTGGCTGAAGCATGAATATGTTGTAGTGCAGGCTTAACATTGCATCTTAGAAAGTATTTGCTCTGTAATTTAGATATACATTCTGAAAACACTTCAATTTTATGCACTTAAATGATTGATTTTGAATGGAGAAGGCTTAATTGGTCCAGAGTTTTGTTTTATCAAAAATTACCATTAAGCAAAATATGAGGAATTTTTAGTGAATATTATGTGAAAATTCAGTTTCATGCGCATTTTTAAAAATAGCGCATGAAAAAATTCTTTGTCTTAGCCAGAGTTGTGTTCCCCTTCACAGTGAGGTAGTAATGTCATTTTCTGATATGGCATATTTTCTTCTTTTTTTAGAGGTCATTGACAGCTGTGAAAACTATGGTCTTTTAAAATGGAATTGTAAAAAGTTTTGTCAATGATGTACAAAGATAACTTTATATTTTTATTATTTCAGTTGTTCATGGTGGACAATGGAGCAGATGACTGGAGAATAGCCATGACTTATGAGCGTATTTTCTTTATCTGCTTGGAAATACTGGTCTGTGCTATACATCCTATACCTGGGAATTATACGTTCACATGGACAGCCCGGCTCGCCTTTTCTTATGCTCCATCCACAACAACAGCTGATGTGGATATTATTTTATCTATACCGATGTTCTTAAGACTATATCTTATTGCCAGAGTTATGCTTTTGCATAGCAAACTTTTCACTGATGCCTCATCTAGAAGCATTGGAGCATTAAATAAGATAAACTTCAATACCCGTTTTGTTATGAAGACTCTAATGACAATATGTCCCGGAACTGTCCTGTTGGTTTTTAGTATCTCATTATGGATAATTGCTGCATGGACTGTCCGAGCTTGTGAGAGGTAAGGTTGTTTTGTTTATTTAGTTCTTTCTATCTGTCTTTGTATCTTTCACTCTTGTTTCTTCGGTTGTGGATTCAGAGGACCTAAATATTTGTTAGAATGGAACTTGATATTTTTTTGCATTGGTTGGATTGTATTCTGTGACAGACATTGTCAGGAATGGTTTGCCTTTTATCTGAAGGACTTCTGCAGAGAGGTTTGTGTCCCACTGTTTACTGATTTCATTACAGTTTGATTTCTGTGCTTTGATATAACTTAAGGTGTGTTTGCTTTAACACAGTGGACCGATACTGTGAAAGGTCTCTAAGAGTAGTTGTCGATATTCTGCATTGATAGCAGTTTTCATTTATTTTGCTTGTAATATTAATTTGCTGAGGATAAGGTATTAAAAATAGCCACTGGAAAATGTTTGACAGTAATTTGAGTTTTATTGTGCTGTAAAAGAAAAGAAAAAAAAAGAGTGGAAAATGCTGTTCAGGAGGTAGCAAGGTCTAAAAAGGGAGCAAGAAGAACACTTACAGTAATATAAATCTTTCTTCCTTCCCCTGAAAATCAGAAAAAGTGCATATGATACTCAGACTTCTATTCATTTCAACTAGATTTCCAACCTCCCCTTCCCAACAGACTTCAGTGTAGGTGCAGAATAAATGGCTATCAGTGCTGACAGCTTGAAATGCAGGACAAGAATGTATAGTACACAAGTAATAGGAAAAGTAAAAGAAAAAAGACCACCTCACCCATTTTCTAATCAGGGAGAGTGAAGACACCACTATCATAAAGTTATGATTTTGTGAGTTTGTTTGTTTATATTTAGAAAGTGACAAATTTCTGCAGCGCTGTGATCCTGGGAAGAATATTTATCTGGTCAGGTACACTGAAGTCAGGGCTCCAAAAAGCTGAATTTTCTTCAACCCTCTGCTAAATGGGAAATGGATTTTCCACATCTGAGTTTGTGGTCACTGTCCTTGAAGTGACTGTAGTGGTTTAGACAGTAAGTTGGGTAGCCACAGACTCCTCTAAAACCAAAACAAAACACAACTAAAAGCAAGTTAAATATAGAAGTGAGTCTTAGATTAATATATATCTAGCATAATTACCTTCTGTCAGTGGAGCCCAGTCCAAGATTATTTTCTCAAATTGTAAAAAAAATTGTTAATTTTATGTTTCTAAAACAGTAAAAGGGATATCATTTTGGGTTTGGGAATTATTTACTTAGGTCATGCATGCTATCTACACAGCCAATTTTGCATGTTTTGTCTCAGATTTTCCCTTAAGGGAATATCTGAGTATTTTGCATATTTGTATGAATAATACTGGCCGTGGATTCCAGTTACACGTAGATGCATAGCTCGGAGTGAAGTACATTTAAAAACAAAAGCTCTCAGAAGAAAACCCCCAAACCCCACACATTGGAATGCTCTTAGTACTCTGCCATCAGAAACTAAAAATCCCTTGTTTTTGCATAGTTCGTGACAGGTGGAGTAGATACTTATTATAAGAAATGACAAATATGGCCACTGAATCCTTTCTGTGCTGTGTAGAGGTCATAGTCCTCAGAAGATGTCTCCTGAGATGTTTATGGCTTTGATCAGCTCAGTAGTTAGAAGTTTGGCTTACATAAATACGGTTTTTTCAATGGCTCTTAATTTGACTTTTTTTCATAGTTTTAACTAGATGGAGTCTTTTTTTTCATTTGCAGTAGACTATTTTATGTACACAAAGTGGTCCTGAAAATAAATGTTATCATTAGAAGGAGTATTTGCTATTCCACTTAACATTATATATGAAAACAATGAATTTTGGTGCATTTAGCAGAAATTACGAACGAGACGGCAGTCTGGTGGCTTTGTTTTGATGAGAGAAGATTTACAGGAATGAAATTTGATGGTGTTAAATGTTTCTCTGCATCACTCTAGCACCAGGCTCTTTAATTTTTGTTACACAGTAGCTTTACAGAAAGGTTTGCACTGGCGGTTTTAGTGTTTCTTCAGTGTATGAAGTCATTTAGCTAACAATCCTAATAGGAACAAGATGATGATGGTAAGATTTAATAGATTTAAATATTAAAATTTTGGAATAGTGATAAAAGATTCTTACTCTATTCCTTGTTCTCAGTGAGAGGACAGTAGGAAGTGTTGTTTACTGTGAAGTTGTGCGTGCTCAGCAAAAGCTGTTGCTGCCAGCCTGATTTTGAGACACTTCTATTGAAAGTCAGATTTTTCTTACTGCAAGATGTCCTGGGAATAGGAAGGGAGATTTGGAAGCACCATGTTTCATAGTGAGGAAGGTTACATGCGAGAGCATCATTATCCATCTCTCTAAAATAACCTGTAGAGACAGGTCATGGATTGTCTGAATAAAGACTTCACTGCTTTCATGGTCATCTGACTGATCACTTGATACACACTGAACTAAGTCAGGACATGTGTCTTTCTCAGTGCCTTAATGGCTGTATTGTTAGCTCCCAGAATGCTAATTATAGCAAGTGACACTTTGGGTTGGTGAGCAAGGTATTTTCCAGGATTGCAGTTCAAGGTCATCCATGAGAGCAGAATGTGGTACAGATAATGGTGGTGCACAGCCAGCTGAGTATAAACAGGTTGCTAGGGCTGCAGAGTAATCTAACTGAGGGAATTTGGCATGAAAAGGTGGGGAAAGCATGAAGTGTTGCTGCATACACAATGCTAGAAACTTTTGCTGGTCTGTTGCTCAAGTTTTTAAGTCTGTTTTGAGAGGAAGATTACATTGCATGGATTTTAATATCTGTCTTATCATTGCCAGCATCACTGTATTGCTGTCTGTCATATGTGGGCTTCATAATGAAAATCTAAATATTTTATTAGGTCTGACTCAATAGATGTTTGTGTTTGTAACATCTCTGAGCCACATGATCTAGAACACTTATGAATATGTTGCTTTCATGTATGAATTATGACCCCTGTAAGCATATTACTTTTTGCAGTCCCCCATGCAGATTGTTATTGAAAATAGCTCTATGCATGGTCATCAGTTGTTTAAAAGAGAAAGATTTGGTTTCTCAAGAAAGTTAAAATGTACAGCATTATGCCATTGAAAAATGTGACAAATTTGCTTCACTATTCTGTAGAAGAGCTCTCCCTGCCATGAGAAGTGTGCTGCTCTTCTAGGTTATATGGAGGGTAGTCGCTCTTGTTGATCTGTTATTTTTTATGTACCAAGGAAGAAAGAACCTTGTCTTCTGAAAACACACGTGGCTATAACGTGCCTGTGTATCAGGGCAATATGAACCACGTGTGCCCACATTATACTGTTGTGTGTCCAGAACATCTAATATCACATGCCCAGAGTTACTATGGATTTGCAGCAGCAGAACTGAGAACAGAATGGGATTTTCTTCTCTTACAGGGAACACATTTTTGGCACCATTTTTTGTTCTATTTCTACCTCTCAGAACTCTGGCAGTGAAGTCTGTTCAGATTGAGTGGTTTGTTGAGTCAGCATTTCTTCCTCGCATCAGCTTCTGGTCTGTATTCCTTCCTCGTTTTAATAAAAACAAAACCAAAGTTGAAGAAAAAACACAAAAAAATTCATCTGCTTGTGAACGTGAAATCTCTTTCTGCTTTCTGCTCATTGTTTTTTTCTGCAAATAAATATCTGTCTTGGTTCTTGGAAACATGATGCCATCACAGTTTCCAGTAAGCAGCTTGCACATGACAACTGGGAGGCAAATGTTAAGAATTCATTTGATACGAGAAGTTGATATACTGACACTTTCAGTTGTAATTCATGAAGGAAAAATATTTCTTAGCTATCTGATTTCCTCACAGTATGTATTTCACTTCTTTGCCTGACTTGAGGACCTTGTCTGAGGTTGTACACCACACGCATAATCCCAAGGCCACATTCCAATGGAAATTGCTTTTAGCATTCTTTGCAGTGCCATTGTGAAGATTCTTGTTCTTTGTTTAGAAAAAAACACACAACAAACAAAAGCCAACAACAAACCAAGCTTGGATATTTAATTTTAAAATAATATTTAGCTTCAGAAGTTCATAAGCAATGACATATCATTTTTAAATTTTTCTTTTAGGTAAAATGTCTAATGGCTCTCAAAATCAAATAGTGCTTGTGTATGGTCAATGCTGTCTATTTATCGTGGTTCTTAACCATCTCTTGGCTCACTGAAGCTAACATGTGCTACTTGCTGTCAGGTTTCTTCAGTCATGGCAAAAGTTAACTGTCAATATTCAGCACAACAGTGAGCAAAGATGACCTATCATCATCCTGACTTGCATCTGTGCTGCGAATGAATGGTTCTCTGCCTACTAGTTTTAATTCCTGGTTTTGCAAACTGGGTATAGATTAACTATAAATGTTAGGTTAATCTTTTATAATATTTACATCTCAAAGCAATTCATAACTAAAACCAGATTTAACTGATTTCATTTTCATTGTAAATGTTTTAAATAGACATAAGATCAATTGTTTTATCAAACAGTGAAGGCAACAAGGGAATCTGTCACAGAAGTACATCAGCAAATGTCTGACATGCATAACCCAGGTCCAAAAAAGAACAGTTGATCCAAATAAAAAATTGTTTTGCTAGGTATATCCACAAGGATTAATAGCTAAATCATGTGTTCTTCAGCTGCTTGAAGGCAAAACAGATTATGTACATTAATGGAGAAAGCAGAGGTACCTATTCTAATGTATGTAGAGTTTGATTGCTGTTCTTTTAAATTCACATTTTACTTCCCTTTAGAACAATGCTATTTGTGTATTCTCAGAAAAAGAATTTGGGAAATATATATGAGAACATACTCTTCAGTTTGTTTAGGTTTATAGAATTAGCCTTATAAATACAGACAGTGACAACAAGTGGTGCAGTAGCTCAGTGGATATAGTCATTCCTTCACAAAAAATATAGCAAGCCAAGGTAGATCAATGTTTCTGTAGTCCAAAAATAGCAGGTCCAACTTTGAGGAGTGCAGAAGACAAAAAGTTAAAAAACAAACAAACAAAAACCTTGCTTCAAAAAAGATCTTTTATCTCTTTTTCATGTCATCTAACTAGAGTAGGAAAACTTTTTTTTAAGGTTAAACTCCCTCTTATTTACAAAGGGTTTATATGTGCAACAGCTGGAAAACAGAATGAAGTGGAAAAGCTCATGTATGGCTCCAAGAGTGGTGAGCAAAGTGAAAACTATTTCAATGAACACAGAAGTCCGAAGAGAATGACAGTACTCACAGAGGGGTACTTAGCTGCTTTCAAGCACAAAATGATTTTTTTTTTGCATTAATCTTGACTGTGTAAAACATAATTCAGGGAATGATCTTTGTTCTGGTCAGTAAGGATGGTTGTACACACTTCAGATTCTTTCAGGTTAGGGAGAAATCCATGGAAATGTAATAATTTATTTCATTACTCGTTCCAAAGTTGCATTCTCTGGTACTTGTATTTTTAATTGTGGTAGTTAATTTTTTTTCTCCCCATTCTAACCAACACCTTAAACTATTCATAATATTTTGCTTCAAAAGAAGTCAGAACTATTTGCCATAATGCATCAAAAATAGTCCTTACAAAATATGCTCACACTGAAGCAAAAATCAGTTTATTGTCACTTCAAAATATAATTTGTTGCTTCAATAGCTTAATGTGTTTGGAAAATGAACTCTGAAGTGTGAATTTAAGCTTTACTACTGGTTTTCTTTTGCTTCTTGATCTCATTATCGGGGCATAGTGAGGAGTTTAGCCCATGGTTGTCTCTTCACTTGTAATAAACAGCCAAAACGCTGACTGAACTCTGACCTTAGATATTGAAGAGTTGCTGTTATTTGGAGTTTACAATTCAGTGCTAAAATTTGAAATCTATGATGTCACTAACAGGAGACAGTGTTGGGGAATTGCACAGTTTAAGGGAATTAGCAGGTATCAGGAGTTAGGGAAGCACGAGGAGGTGCTTTTTCAATGATTTATATGTTCTTTATTTTCCCTTTCTGTGCTCCTCCCCTTTTTAATTTGTTGTCTCATTGCATTCACTTTGTTTTTGTTTTTTTTTTGCTTGGGTAGTTTTATTTTCCTTGAAATGTTCCAAATCCACTATAGTCTTTACTACAGCTGTTCTTGAGTGATTTGCAGCAAATCAGGGATAAGTATTGCAGAGACATCACACTAGTGGCCTTGGGGAGTATGGCAAACCTTTACTACTGATAGGACCCACAGAGCTCTACATATTTACAGGTTACTTTAATTTTTATCAGGTAATTTGTTACTGGCTTTTTGTGCAGAGCTGAAAAAGCCTCATATTGAAACTGCTTATTCACAGGATTCCAAAAAGTGTTTCCTTCATTACTGTTCAGTTACATACACAAGCCCATAATCCCTATGGAAACATTTGATATTTAAGCCTATGACAGTTTAACAGCAATTCAAGAGAGCCCTAACTTTGTGTCGTGCTGCAGACCAATGACCAGTGAGTGTGAATGTCCCATGACTAGCCTCATCCTCAGTATTATCAAGGATATGTTGGTTTAGAAATGGCATCTTCCTTCACTTAGTGGGACTGGAAAAGGTCATAGTTCTGCCTGTACCACTTGATCTGTCTTGCTGACTGTAATAAATTGATGCTGCAGGTAATAGGCACTACCAAACTGGAGTGATGTGTACAGCAGGGATTAGGCAATCTTACCTTGACATGGCACTCCCTGCATCAGTTTATGAGAGGGGCCTACTTGCCACATGCAGCTCTCCCTGTAGAGTCAGACCAAAGGTTGCATCTATCACTTGCCTTCTGTTCAAAGAAACGCACCCTCAGTATTTCTTTTAAGTGGTTTTATATATTAAAAAAAATGTTAGAGGAAAAGTGTCAAAGTGGTAGAGGGAAGCATGCTTTGCCTTCTAAATTAATTGCAATGACAAGGCTCTTCCCCATTTTGGCACAAAAGACCCCTGGAATTCATGTCTTGATACTAGTATTTTGGAAAAACTTAAATGGTGTTT
>NW_008666642.1:7857-34401 GCF_000695815.1 Acanthisitta chloris | reverse complement strand
TATCCTACATTCTCACATCTGTAGTATGTTTTAGACATTTGGATTTGGCTAATGGAATCACAAGGAATGCATTTTTTAAGACATTTGTTCTCCCTTTTTCTCCGTCACTATCAGGGGGGTATGTCTGTGTTGCTGGGGTCTCAGTGTTCTCAGTTGCTAATTGCTCACTAAGAAAGAGTTTGGGGTTAGGGTCATGATACATGACTTTCTTCATATTTTAACTGTGCAAGTGTTGATTTGTGTCATCACCTACGCTTACATTTCCAAAACCAATGATATTATACAAGTTCGGAGCTTATAGGTGGATCAGTGGAGAACTTTCCTGAATTAGATAATATAATATTAATCTACTTGCAGTTGTTTTTCTTTAAAACAGAGTGATATCCAATATTTCTTTTTATGCTTTGTTCTTAAATGAAATTCACTGGCAAAATTCCTATGGGTTTCCACAAGAGTGGTTCACTGAATTGAAGCATTTTAATGAAAAACTGAAGCTATCAGAGCAGTGTGAATTGGACAGGTATCTCAGATTATTTAAGTTGCAATCTTCTGAGTCAGGGGTTGTCTTTGAACTGTGTTTACACAATGCTTAGCACAGTGGTATCCAAGAATAACACTTATTTATATGATGATGCAGTACTAATAAGTGTAATAATTCCTAGTGAGGAAAAAAACACTTCTGAAAACTGGAAATGTTCAGGTGAAGACAAACACCTTCACGTGTTGATAGAGCAGTTTAGGACAAACTGTTCAGTTTGGATCGATTCTGACTGTGCTATTTGTGCTGAGAACACTGACCAGGCAGGAGTTATGCCCTTCTAGCTAGCATGTTTTCCCTGCAGACTCACTGCCCAAAGTGGAGAAGCCCGAGACAAGAGCGTCTGTAGTCTCGCTTGCAGACGGGGAGATACATTCATGTTAGTTTGGAGGTCCACTATTTAGTAGGGTCAGTGAACATGTGCTCCTATTGGGTGTGTGCAACCACCAGGCACCGCACTATGGTGCAATCTTGCATCAGGCTGAGTTAGCATGGCCTGGCACTAAACAGATCTCTGTGCTGTACTATTGTACAGCGTGTTTGTGATGCAGGGCTGAAGTGTTATCTTTTGTGGCCAAGCTTGACAGCAAAAGAGACCTGTCCCTAATCCCTGGGAAGGTCCAATAAAGGTAAAAAGTACTTCAAATATGCCACAGTAGCAGCTATCTGAATAGGATAAGAATACGCAGAGTAATAGATGGTGTCAGTGCCACAGGGCTGGTTTGAAACCTGGTGCAAAATCTGGGAAGCCAGTGGGCTTGCACTAGCCTCAAAGCCTTTGATGATGGAACTAAAATGATTGCATCCTGTGAGTGTAATCATGCAAGTCATGCCAAGTTGTTGGGATGAGCCTTGGGTACAAACTTAAGTTTGAGTTGTAAGGAATTGTGTACAAGCCTGACAATAGGTTTTGCAGGTTTCTGGGTATGCCAGAACAGCAAGATTGTGCTCCAAACTTAGGAATGAAATGATATGTTCACCAGTGTTTATTTTGTTATGATGGTGTAATAAAGCAGGCCATAATCATGGTAAAGAATATTTTTAATAATTATAAACTTGAATAGATACAAATGTAGTTCCATTGCACTTGTTTTGTCTCATTAGACAGGCTGCATTAAAAATAATTTGAGTTTTACTTTGGAGTACAAAGCAGAAAGATTTCAAAAACCTAGGAAATGAGACTTGTGTGTAAGACTGAATAAACACAGTCTCTCAAAGATCAGGATTTTGTAGAAGATTGGGATACTAAAATCTAGCTTTTTCAGAACCATCTCTGCAATCCAAAGGTTTTCACTTACTGCACTGATGCCTCAATTTCCTTGTCTGTAGTGTACTGATCACTCTTGTGGCAGATTATTTGGGCATCTTCAGCAGGTGCAGAGACTCTACAAGCAGGGTATGTGCAGCTTGAAAGTGCAAAGCACTTATTACTTAATAATGCACCCAAAAGTTTAGCTGGAATTTAGTGAACTACGAAGCTAAACATTAGGACACTTACGACCTGAGTAAGACACCAAAAGAGACTCTGCTGGCTATGCAGGAGTGAGCTAGGCAGTGAGGGTCTGGCCTTCACAGTTCTCCCTTTGCAGCTGTGTTACCACTTTTTCCCATGCTGGTGGTATTTATGATTGGATGATCCTTCCTGACCTCCGTCAGACCAACCAGCTTGAATGGCCATCTTGGTTTTTCTCTCTTTGTTTTCTTTTTTTCTATTGGACTTTAGACTTGTCCACATTGGGAATGACCTTGAATCCTTGAGCTACAGACCATTCCTCTCAAGCAGAAGGGGTGTCATTCTCTTCAGTTATAGCAAAACTTAGTGATTGTGACCCAAGGTACTGCTAGCTTATGCATGTCCGTTTTGGAACATGAGTTAAAATTTACATCTTGCTTTTGAGCATAGGAGCTGAACTTTGATTTCATTTCTTCCTTGTATCTTTGGTTGGGTTTGGATCATAGGATCAATAGCAGACTAAGAAAGATATAAAAGCCACAGTTAAAAAGTAATGTGCTTCTGGTCGTTGCACAATAGAGCAAATATTTAAGCAGAGATGTGACTAGAAACCTTAGAAGTTTGATACTCAGCTGTCAAAACCTATATGGTTCAAATATAACCTGGTGATCTCATGTTCTCCATATGCTAATTTGCTTTGTGCCATGAAAATCTGTGTTCAGGAGTGGGTACTGATTGAATAACTCTTGCTAAATTATCTAGGAGTTAACAGTTCTGTGATATGGAAGTGTCATTTATTACAAGACTTTAACTGATGCGAAATTGTTGTCTTTAAAGTCTATTATCCTTTTAACAAACATGAGAGAGACCTGCCAAGAGTACCTTGTTTTTGCTGGCCGAAAGAACTACAAGTCAGTAATGCTTTCTGCCCATAGTTTCCTGTGTTGTAGCTGTCCCATATGGTCTGGATGTTTGTAAATGAAATGAAACATCAAAAAGTCAAAATACAGTGTTACCTTAGGTGCTGTGTAAGTGTTAAACAGAAGAATTTTATGTGGAAGGAAAAAAGCATTATTATAGCCCCGTTGCAACTTAATGCTGATTGAGGGGGAAAAAAATGGATTTTGGCTGAGCATGTTGTCCTTTTTTGGCTTTCTACTGCTGTCACCTCTCTGCTAGGTATAGGATAGATATAGGAAATTAATTCTAAAGTAGAGAAGCTGTTCCCTTGGTCCAGCTCTGGCAAAAGGTATAACAGAGCATGGAAGGTGTCTTGGTTAATAATCAGTAATGTCAAAGGAGTCAGTGGCGATGTTTTGAATTCAGCAATTGGCTGTGGTGCATCTGAGGGAGAAACTTAAATATAGGTTTGTAACACGTTGCACACCAGCTGCTGGGTTTGCAGTGGGGTAGGAGAATGTGGACTTCACTCTGGTGCAGGTGCTGTTCAGCAAGTGCACCATCAAGCTTCAGGCTTGCTTTTGGTAGTTACAGAGGGATGACATTAATCTTTGTCCCATGTCCTTCTGTCACTGCATTTTGTTCTTATTGAATAATGTAAATTTACCAGTTTGTAAGCTCTCTAGTTTAATTGGCTTGACCTGAGAATTGTCCAGAATGTTTTAATTTCTGACTTTAGTATCAGTCTAGGGGCTGGACGACTTATTTCTGGGCATGCAATAGGACATGTGGGAAACAACTCTACAAATGATTTACATTAAATATTAGCCTTCTAATAAAAACAATTTAACTTTTTACTGAATTTAGGATACAAGATACTTAAGTTCTAATTCCTTAAGTTAAACTCACCTAAAATTCTAATTCACCACAAGGTGACGTATTATTATTTTACACTTTAAAGACTGCAGTAGGTGTAACTGGCAAAGCATCCCACAATCTGAAATCAGGGATGCAACATTCCCTGAAATTGAACAGTAAGAATTCAGATCAAGTATTCATGTCCAAATGTCTTTTCCTTTTAACTCTGTTTTTAATCATTCATCTTTTCTGAAAATCATCATAGACCTTCAGACTAATGAGCTTCTAAACTTGTGATCCCTGCTGTTTAAACTTTGATGTTAAATTGCAGTCTTTCACATTAGATTCTTTCCAAGGTGTTCGAAGGCAAATTATATATTACATTTAGTTAATTGAACACCAAAGACACTTGCCAGCTCTCAGTAATAAATGCAGCATTAATTTTGTTACTTTCCCAAGCCTACAAGCGTTTAACAAAAACTGTGCATGATAATTCTTGATAATGCTTCTTATAGAGTGGTATTTGCTCCTTGCAAGCCGATCTCATCAGTTGCCTTCCTTGTTCTTCGTGTGCTGGAAGGCAGAGGATCTGCTGACGCAGTCAGTGTACCACAGCAGGACACTCTTGTCCTTCAGTGATTGTATTTCTGATGTCAAGGAGTATGATTTCTCTTGATTTTTAGAAAATGAGATCTAGCACAGATAACAGTCCAAGAAGCAGATGCTGTGTCCTGATGTTCTAGTGTCTGCATGAGACACAACAATCTGTACCAGGAACTATACATTCTATCAGTTAATTTTCATTTTTTTCAATGGAAAATACAAATTTATACTAGAATAATGTTAGCATGGTTTTAGTGGGATCAACTCTGACACTTTGCTGTTATTGAGCTAAGTGGCAGTAACGTTCTTGATAGTGTAGAACACTGAAGGTTTTAGGTTACTAAGAAAAGTATGCTAAATATATGCAAATAATTTATAAAGTCACAAAAACATTAAACAGTGCAAACTGTCAGTGGCAAATTATATTATTTAATGATCTAGAAGTTGTTTGGTTTGTTGGAAATAGCATGAAATAGAGAATCCATCCTACAGTTCTGCTGTGACCTTGACCAAAGTCACTTAAGTTCTTTGTGTCTATTCCAAGCAGAGAATTATGTTTAGTGCTATTTTTTGGTGTGATGTCCTTATTGTGAATAACAAAACCGTTTGAACTTACCGAGCAAAAAGTTCTATTGTTAAAAATAATTGTTCAGGTAGAGATGCTATACTCATTCTGAGGAACAAAGTGAGAGGTGTAAAAATAGAGAAAAATGTTGTTAATTCTGTGTGCTTACATTTTTCTTTCTCGTGCTTTGGGGAAAGATATTCAGAAAACTTAGGCCATTCCCTGCAGAAGTCTGTGTGGCTGTACCACAGCTCCACAACTACTTCTCCAGTTGTGAATCCAGAACCTAAAGAAGAAATTGACTGAAGCTGTATGGTATGGCAAAGCAAGACTGTAGATCTCATGTATTTTCCAGAGATTTTTAGTCCATATATTTGGAAGTCTTTCTCCTCTTCCCCTTCTGAGGGACTCATGACTAAATTTCTGGAACTCAAAAGATGCAATCTAGAGAAAAGCAAGTTTTATTTTAAAGATGAAAGATAATTTTGCTTTTAGTCACATCATTTCTTGAGTTCTATAAAAGGTAGCACTCAAATGTAGCTGAACTCTTACAGGAAAACTTTTTAGTATATATATAAAAAACATACACTTGTTTATAAATTTTTACAACGAATGTTTTGTAGCTGCAGAGGTACAACTTTGCATAAAGTGGTCTGAGCTCTACTAGAATGGCACACACATCTTCAGTTCAGTGCCTAGTTTTACTCTTTCTCTCCCAAATCAAACATTTTCTGCTGAGATCTCAGGCCTGTTTACTCCTTAATGTCATGGACTTTTGCTAATGGAATAAGGTGTCTTTGTCTGTAAGCTGGTTTTCATTGCTCATTTGAAACGAGGGGAAAGAAACTCAAACTAAATGGTCTCTTTTTGGTGTCTTTCATGATGCTTTCAAATCACAATTGCAGATCCTTTTTATGAAGCAGAACAGCTGAAACAATTAAGACACCAGAAAAGTTGTGATTTTTTTTCCGTTGGACTGAATTTCTGTTGTATACATAAAGTCTTGCTGAAGGCCAGTTCCACTAAACAAGTGAAAGGAACAGGATTAATAGCTCCCTAAGGGCAGCATCCTTCTTGCTAGAACTTGACCTGCTTTACATTTCCCTGTGTTTGTCCCATCAGTGAACTCATTTCTAGGGCCAAGAGCGCTCTAAGTTAGATTTCAAGTTTATTTAACATTTCATCTTCGTGCTTGTACTCTCTGTTGCAGTGTAATACTAATAGTGTTGACAACCTTTATGAACCATTCCACAGTCTGAAAAAGGAGTAATTAGTAACGGTTAAAATTAAGTCTAGTTTTCATAGCAAAGTGGTACTATTACAGACAGCATACCCAAATTCAAATGTTCCTATCCTGTACATGCTTAGTTAAGCACAACCCCTGATTATGTGCTTGCCTGTCTAAATCATGACCCAAGAACTCAGTTTAAGTATGAAAGTCACATAGATACCTCTCACATCTACTGTATGTTTTGCATGAAGTTGCGCATAAACAATAGACATTAGATAATTTCTGGTTTATTAAAGGATTTTTCCAGCATGTTCAGATATATGACATAGAGACTGCAAGACTCATACTTCAAGTGTAGATAGTGCAAAAGGTAAGTTCAGTTGCCACTCTATCCAGACTTGCCCCCTCCTTTACAAAACAGAGTGACAATATGTACTGGCTTTCTTACTGAATGCATCTGCTCAAGTTCCTTCAGAGCACAGAATTTGATTCTTTATTCAGTGCATCACTGAAATCAATAGAAATGCCGTCAGAATGTCATGAATGAAGGCCAAGATATTAGGCAACCAAATGGTTTTGGTAAACAGTTTATCAGTAGAAAGTATTCTCTCATGTTCATGGTCTTTAGAGAAAATACTACAAGAAAAGTTTATTTTTTTATGGGAAATGTTTGTCATTGAATGAGGATGATCCCTACAAAAGTGATTCTCTCCTGAAATCAAATTACAAACAAAAGGAGCAAAAATATCATAAGCAAAAAAACAGATTTTAATCTTTGTAATGATAAAATAGGAAAGAAAGTACAAGGGTCAGACATTATATAAACTTACTACCAGTATTACAGAATTTCATGGCAACATGCCAGGACCTAAAGCAGAGTAAAAAACCCCATAATTGCATCCAGCATATTTAACATAATATGGTGAAAGTCTCCTAAGTATTTTCTTTATGGGTGCATTTATCTGAGCAATACACCTGTCTTAAAATCTGGCACTGCAAAATTCTGTACAAGCAAATGAGCATGATACTCCTTTATTATCATCACCAGAGTTAAGTACTACATACAGTTATATTACATTTTTGATAGCCTGTCTAAAACTATGGTATTGTCTCAACTTGCATTTGCCTTGAGAACCTTGTGGCAGATGTTGATCTCTGTACACACTCACTCTACTGTAAGACATAGGGCAACAGAGAGTCACAAAAATATCTTCTATGCAGATAAACTGTCTCAGTCCCTTGTAAATGAACATCTCTAGATTAATCACAAAAATTCACCCCAAAGGATTTTCCTAGCCTTAATTGGTTTTATGAAATGAACAGAATTTTAAAGGGGAGACCCCTTTTATTTTCTAAATATTGACAACCTCATACTGAAGTTTCATACATAAAAAAATAAGTGGAAAATACTTATGTTACAAGTGCTTTCCTTGTTTGATTTGCTATGTAGCAATATATAGTTACATTTTTGTACTTTATGTTTCCTAACATTAAATGTCCTAACTGTCCCCAGTACTTCATTAATGAACGGTTAGCTAGATCTGGTACAACTTTCAGATGACTCTCAGTTGTACACAGACTTTGGGTTTGGAATGGTCTTCGTAAGTGTTCTGTAAAGTCTGTCTAGTTTCAAGCAATGTGACATACAGGAGCTAAACTCAATACAGTCTTTCCTTTTCATAAAGGAAATTAAAATACATTCAAGAAATAAGTGCACTTTAGCTGACTTAAGTGTATGGCTCCAGCAGTGGTCATGATACACGGTGAGTCTAGTCCCAAACCTGAGTCAGTCAGTAAAGTCTTTTGCACTGACTGCAGGCTTTTGCTCTCACTCAAATTTAGTAAACTCTGTCTAGATTTTTCAAACAGTTTACTTATGAGATGCTGTGGTATATAAACCAGTTTTATTCTCAAGTTTATCCAGAACATATATTTTTTGAACCTGTTATTTTGATTTTCTTATTTCTAAAGGAAAGGAAATTTGGGCTTTTTTTAATTTTTTACCTTTTTTTGTCATCTTTTTTGAATGTCCATTACATTGCCTATCACAAGTATCTTGGTAAAATTGTTGATATCCTCATGAAATTTGGACCGAGAGAAAAAAAGCAGGCTTTATGAACATGAGCTTGTACTTCATTCCTTTTTATAGAAGGCAATACATCAGCTTCTGCTGTATAAAACCAAGGTATTAAAAAATAGTAATTTCCATTGTAATAAATTGAATTAGTTTCATAAGAGAAAAGTCCCTTCAGAGTGCTCAAAAAGTCTTCTTGGAGAATTCAGGGTAATCTCTGCTGTATAGTATCCCTTCTTCCTTATTTGTCCCCCTCTTTTCCCACTCACAGGAGAAAAGAAAGACTAACTTTTACCTAGTTCTGCCATTTTATGTCAGAAAAAAACTGTGGGCTTCATTTACAGTGCGTAATGATTAATTCTGTGTCTGATTTCTAAAGCTTCTATTTCTGATTTTTTTCTTCAGGAAATTACTTCAGATTCTTTATATATCAGTTGATTCTGATGATCTCAATTAAAAACAAAAACCAAAACAAAAAAAAAAGGGAAAAAATATGAACCAAACCTTTCCTCCATCTGAGGGGGCTTATGTAGAAAATAGTAACATGGTATCTCCAGAGGAAATGCAAAATGCAAGATAGGGGAAAACTTAAGAAGAGAGTTTGTTGCTACTGAATATAACAAATGATTCACAGTAGAGCTCATTAAGAAACTCTTTGATTTTGAACGATTCATATTTCTGTCATAACACAGCTTTAACCAATGCTGTTGCAGACTTTGAAAAATTGAAGCAAATGTTAAAAATAAGAGTAATTCTTACTGTATTGACAAATTTCAAAGATCAGACTGTTTAAAAATTACAGTTGCAGAAAGGAAATAGACATGGACCTATATATCTTTTAAAATCAGATTGAATAGTGCAGTGCTGAAAGACAGAAGTTTTTCCTCGTTTGTTTATGTCACTTCAATTTACTTCTTTTATGTTCATATATTTTAATACTCTTTTAGCTGTGTATTTATAGCAGCTTCTTTTACAGAACCATATTTGATAAAGATGATCTAGAAGACTACAGAAAGGGCAGCTCTTAAAAATTTCGTATTTTATTCCTCATAGTCAATGTGTTTGCAGTCTGAGTCCTGTCTTCTGACTGCTTGTTGAATTTTGATTTGAAAGCAGAGTTAATGTTTACTCAAATGTGGTTTGTTAGGGATTTTAATGGACACATTCCCTTTTATAGTTCCTGCCCTAGAACTTTTAGACCATCATGCTCTCTCCATTTTGAGTTCAATTTAAAGTTCAAATAGCTTTAAAAATATATTCTGAGATACTTTCACAAGCTGTATCCTAACAGAACAGTGAGATTAGAACGTTGATGTGAATCAGCTTTTTGCTTGAGAAGAGCCTTAAAGCTAGTTTGCTACCTATGGTCCATGCTGTCATCATTAAGCTGTTAATAGCGAAAGGGCATCAACAACTCTTTTTCTTGTGCCTTGTGGAATGCCCAGTCGATTGTCTGTTCTCTAAGAATTTTTCCATGTTGCTTTGTATGTGGATACTGAGACATTTAACAGGCTATTCTGCTGCTTCAGGACATGCCGCTATTTTTGGCAAAATTTAGAATTGTGGTCTTACGCAAGTTTTGGATGTCTAATTTAAGAGATTTATTTTTAAACACGTGTCATTATAGAGGACTTTGAGTTCATTGGTTTTTAGTTGGAGATTTGAGCATGAAGGCTAATCAAACTGTGAAGTATGGAGCTGAAAATACAGAAGGTTAAGATCGCCAAAATAAGCTGTAGCAAAGATCTTACCTTCATTCAGAGTCTGTCAGAGAGCTATGAAAAATTAAAACATGGTATTTCATTTCCAAAAAAAATGAGATATAAAATGATATTACAATAAAGTATTTTGCACTATGAGCACTATGAGCCTGGACCAGAGTTGCGTTTTGCATTGAAAAACTTGCTAGTGTGTTTTTGGGAAGACTAAGAAGTCGTATATGATCATGGAATTGTGAAGCACATTGTAGCACCTGCATCAAAGTTCATGAATATTGCTTGTTCCAGCCTGTACTGTTTTGGTGCTGATTGTTACTCCTGATACAGCACCTAACGAACAACCATTAGAACCTCAGTTTGCCTCTGAGTTCCAGCCATATGAAGCATGCTTTGTTTGTCTGCAGACTCTAGACATGTATATAGGGAAAGGCTAGAGAGTTAAGTTTTTTAAATCTGAAGGCAACCCTGTGAAACATGACAACTCTTTCTGTTAGTGAAAGAATATTATCAGATGTAAACAAATTTATCTATTGCTGAGATCGATCTGTCTGAAAGATGGTCTGAATATAATAAAATTAAATACTTATAGAAAATTGTGCACAAAGAATAATTAATGTAAGTTTTTTAAATTGGAAGAATGAGTCATGTAACCTTCATGACAACTGCTACTCTTACTCTCAGCGGTCTTCTTTGAGTCACAAAGGTACTCCTACTGACCTTAATTTCTCTTCTACTTCTCTTGTGCACATTTTATTAAAATAAGCCATGTTTAGGCACAGTGACCCTGATTGTTTTTCAAAACAGTCAGATTATATGTTTAAAAAACTCTGCTGCAGGAAAAGCTCATTCAGGTCTCTAGAATATAAGGGTTTGTTTAGGACTCTTTGTACAGCTTTCCAAGATATTTAGCACTATTTATTACTCTACTGAGTCCCAACAAGCATGTTGGAAGTAAATATGTATGTTACAGTTAAGATTAAATTTCCAAACATTTTATTATTATGCTTCTAAATGCTGAAGAGTAGAAGCATAAATTTTTACATTTTTAAGGTTTCATTAGTTTAGCAATTTTATTAGGCTGCTTTATTGGCATCTGAAATGTGAGATTAAGACCAAGGCAAATTAAAAATTCTGGAATGGGTAATCATGACAACAGTATATGGAAACATTTTGAATGATCATCTGTGGAAACTAACCAAAAAAAACCCAGATCAAAACAAAACCAAACAAAAAAACACCAAACCGAAATCAACCAACCAACCCCAACAACCCCCCCCAAGAAAATCCACAAGCAAAACCCACAAAAAACCACAAACAAAACCAAGAAGCCCAACACACGCATACACAAACCCCCCAAAACCAACAATAAATCAAACAAAACTGCAACAACAACAACAAAATAAATCACGAACCCACCAACTAAACAAACACAAAAAAACCCCACACAACAAAAATCACCCTAGAAATCATGGTCCCGCTTATGTCAATTTTACTTCCGTTGAGCCACTGCAGAAACAAAATAGCTTGAAAATGCTGAAAAGAACACAGTGGGAGTAAGAACATGCCTATATTGTGGGATAAGTACTAAAGTTGGGCTTTGGGGGGTGGTGGGTGTATTTCTTAATTGAGGCAAGAAAAAATTCTCCTTAAGAAACTATCTGAAAACTTTCATAAGGCACATTAGTGTTTTCATATAGCCTAAGACCTTCTGAAGCAGTAGTTATCCCTTTAGTTACAGGTTTACTTTTTTGTATATTAATACTGAGCACTCCTGTCTTTGCTCCTATTCTTTTTAGTGAATTGCTGTCTGTCACAAATTTAAAGCTTTCCCAGTTTCCAAATACTTGTAGAATTGATTCAATGGATTCTTATTAACAGTCTTACAGTATTATTGAATGCCGGTCAAAAAAAAAGAATTAGAAATCAGGTACTTTTAAGGAGCAGCGGCAACTTTGAGTTTGTAGCTGAATGGCTTCTTGGAAAGATGGACAATCTTTCCATCTACTTGGCTGCAGACAGGTATATCAATTTAGCAGAACACAGCTCTTCACAGCATCAGGAAGACAGTGCAAGATGTCTACCAGTGGAGGACAAATATAAGTTTGGTACCCTTTGAAAAAATGCTATATAGTTCTGATTTCTCTACTGGCAGGTTATCCGTTGCCCAAGCATTCACACATGAGTATCTGGCAGAGCTAGGAATTTTAATAATTTTATGTCTTCAACTTTATGTTTAAACTGCAATTTGAATTAAAGACTAATGATAACATTTCTTAAAACATGCCATCTCACTGGTTTTATGTTGATTTCTCTGTTTCCTCTGTTTTGTTTTCTTTTAGATTATTTCTTGCCGTCCTTTTTAGCTAACATACTAACTTGTGCTAATTATGTAATGATACTTCACATTTCTCAGTTGGTTTCATTAGTTTGCTGTAAATAGCCTACAAATACTCTTAACAGTAAAATCATGAACATTTTGATCCTGTAGAAGCAATGCAGACAGCTTACTCTCATGTCATTGCTTTTGGTTGGGTTAAGAGCTGCTACTGTTGTGAGTCTGTCTGTTTGAAATCTAGACATTTGTTGTGGTGTTTTGTACTTACATGAAGCAGTTTTTATGGCAAGAATATTTTTTCATTTTCATATTTCATAAATATTTGGGGGGCATCAACAGATGTGTTGGAAAAAAGACAAGGAGTGACATGCACTTTTCAAGCTTACCTTCTCACCCTAAACCTGTCAAGGTAGGCAAAATTTCTTCCATTGACTTCATCGTATTAGTGAGTCCCACTGCTCCTTCCAAGTGCCCTTGTGGTTTTCTTTTTTTCCTTTCTTTTAAGCAGGAGGAAGTGAGAAGGAATAAAAAGACCTGTCTGTTACCATCACTGTATTAACAGATAAAAAGCTGCCAATACTTACCATCTAACTAAGACTAAAAAGGCAACTAATAACAGAATGGACTGATACTGTGAGGAAGCTCTAATAGCTGGTTAGATCAATCAGTGCCTCAGTGGAGTCTTAACAAGTTTCGAATTTAATGGGCTGAGCCTGTTTCCAGCTGTTATTAGTCTAAAAGTTTATCAGATTTGAGAAGACTAAACTTAGCCTGGGTTGCCATTGTACTACAGGACAGGAATTTCTTCATGTTTATGCTGAAAGCAGGCTATTTTCTTCCCTACAAGAAGGGTCACCTTTCCAAGCAATTTTAGTTGTTTCCTTGACTTGTTCAAGAAAGCAAAACCAAAGATGGCAAAGTTGTCAGAGCCTGTCCATGTCACTGAAATGAAGCTGTTAAGTGTGAATTAATGTGCCAGTGGTCAGGCTTAATAGTGTACTTGATTTCTTCTTATTCATCACTTTTTAAGATGAATGTGTCGTAGATGTCAAGATGTCAGTATTTGATAACTGTGTGCAGCTTAAATGAAACATCTTCAAATATGAACATAATTCTGAAGGGAGGCAGTGCTGAAAATCATTATACCAACAGTGAAACCAGAAGAAAAGGACTGTTGTTTGATAAAGTATCTGAAATATTTTTCTGTCAACTAAAGCCACTGCAGTATTGTCATCAGATGAATATATTCATGTGTTTCTGAGATGCGTTACAAAACTCCCACTCAGTTTGGTTTGAGAAGGAATTGAGCTGTGCTATTTTTGCACAAATACAGTAATTCAGCTATTTTTGGTTTAAATGGAGTAGTGTCAGGACTTATATATGCTGGCTGGTAAGAACTGGGTAGTGGTGTTTCATAGGATGATGATTGCCTGGTGAGTAGCGTGTTCCAGCAGCATCACCTGCCTGCTTGCGTATTCCTTATTAGAAAAGGAGTGTTATAAATAATTCTTATGCCTTGGTGACTTCAGCCTAGGATTTTTCTACTTAGGGGGAATCCATATCTTTTCTGAATGGCCCTTTGTTCTGCTGCCATGTGAGGCTGGGTGTAATCATGAAAATCAACTTGTTTGTAGCTGCAGTTTTAACAGTTAAATGCTATCTTCAAGTGACTCACTGTCTTTCTAGTCCAAATTTTTATTGACCAAGAATAGCAGGCTTTAAATATTAAAATCAATATATTTGTAGTGATTCTAATTCTAAAAATCCGTATCTTTATAAAAATAAAAATTAATGACAGAGAAGCTTGTGTTTTGGAATTTGGTTGGTAATGACAGGATTTTGTTTTGTGTGGAACTTGTTGCTGAAAGAAAATCTTTTTTTCTTTTTCCTTACTTTCTGAGCTTTTGGGTTTCCAAGCTGTTCTTGATACAGTGTTTTCCTGTCAGATTTCAAAACTCTCAGATACAGAGTAAATGGATCGTTTAGGAAATCTACAGCTGAGTTCTGGAATGTGTTAAATCCAAGCTGTCTTTCACAGTCCAGCTGAAATGAGGAGATGTTTATAGTGGCTTATGACAACTGACAGTGACCAAGACAGCTCTGCTCCAGCTGTTCTTGTGGATGGCTTTTCTCCTCACTGTAATGTCCATTGCAATTGGCTCTACTGGGGATAGTCTCAGTAGTGAAGTGAAAGATACAGTAGTAGAAATTAATTTTCTCAGGTGTTCTGGTGGCTTTAGTGCTACACATTAGATCTGCACTTATGAGGAAATACGGGAAAGTTTAATTTCTTTTGTGTCCATTTTATTATTCCCTGCATAAATGGAGAAGTTCAGTCTTTAATGCTGGGATAACTTTGAAAGCAAGTCAAAAAGACAATGGGTTGGTTTCTGTCCCCCTCCTCAAAACAAAACAATTTAAATACCTCCACTGTTAATTTTCAGCCATAACCATGACTATACAAATAAGATGCTACAAATACTACTTTTTAAATTGTTTTTCCTATTTAGACATAGATGTAATAATTTTCTACCTGATTGTAGACACAGGATAGCAGAAGACTCTTCTGCCTTTGCTTGTTCAGGCTTGAATCTCAAGTGATGGTGGTGCCTAATGAAAAGCACTTGGAAGTGTATGCTGGCACGATTGTAATCTTACGAAAATCAGAAGGGTGTAGACATGCAATAGAATTGCTAACCAGAGATTTAAAAATCATGAGTGAGTGTGCAAATACTACAAAACAAAGGCAAACCATCTTCCTATAAATCTAGCAAAGAAATTATGGGATTATCAGGAGAGTGACATCCATTGAGATTGTCTTTATTTTACATTCAGATTTTTAACTCGAGAACTCACCCCTTCAACTTTCTCTCTACAGTTGCAAGAGAAAAAGTTTTTTGGTTTTGTAGAAAGATTAAATTAGGCAAAGTACATAATTTGCATGCTTTGCTGTGCTTGAGCAGTTGAGGCAATAGAGAGGGAACAAAATATCCTTTGTTTCTTAGACATAGTAAAGTCATTTGTAAGTATTAATGCTGATTTTTAAATTAAATGTGCAATGTTTGATTGCCGAACTATAATCGTAAAACCACAACCAGGTGAAATATTCAGAGTAGGAAATCCAGTAGACCTGAGCTAAAAAGATTAAAACATTTGAATAGGTCCTTGAAGTGTGCTACCAAATATGGATACAGATAGCTTTAATGAATAGTTCATCTAGAGGGAACCTTAATTGTCTCCATGTCCCTAATGAAACTTGAAAAACTGATCTACTTTTAAAAATTTAACCGTGTGTCACCTTTGTTAAAGAATCTGTGTATAGGCTGGATTGTGTGTTTTCTGGCATTGGTAAAGAAGGATAAGTGGATAAAGATTCCTTTATTTTTTCCCTCTATTGTTAAAGGCATGAGACATGTGGGCATTCTTTATGTGAAACTGGTCTTTATTTTAGGAATTTAGTGAGTTGTCTTTGAATGTTCTGGTTTTGGTCATATTAAGATTTCTAAAATTAGCACCATGTAGGGCTGAAATTTTGTAAGGATGTAGCTATTTCGACAAAATGTAGAAAAAATTAAGGCCATTGCATTGCATTCTCATCTTCATAGGAAAACTGGGTTTTATTATCTGAAGTATCGAAATGGCCAGGTTCAAAATCCAAAGAGTGGCATTAAAGAAATTTATTGTGAATATTTATGTGAGCATTTATTAGTATTTAACTGAGTTGCTAGCCTGAGAATGTGTTGTGGTTTTAGTGCCCTTCTGTGAAGCTCATCCAGACCCTATGGGTCATATGACCTACATGATACTCTGTAGGGACTAGCATGATAGATATATAGACTTCGTTCCTGGGTGGGATGACTGTTTTTCCATCCCTGCATCTATATATTTCACAGCTGTTGTTTGCCAAGTTTGTTAAGTGGAGACTAAAATCCGTAACATTCAGGGCAGACTGGAAAAATAGCAATGTCAGATTGCTTTTTGTTGCACAGAGCTGTATGGTTAAGAGTTAAATTAAGTTTGTTGTAATTTTTTTCTCTTTTTTATTACTTGTGTTGCTGTTGTGGTTATCATTATTTGTGTCACTGTCATCCTTAGGAGCTTTAGATATGGGTTTTTACTGCATTGTTCTAGGTTTTGTTCTAGGTGGAACAAAAAGAAACTTCAAAGCTTGTATAAAATGTGAGACTACACTGACACCAGGAGATTGAAAATGTGGAACACACTTTTTTGGAGTGATTGCTGTGGAGTTTTTACATTACTGTAATGATCGGGACATAGGTGGGACTTTTAAGATGGTGTTTTGCAGATATTTATAGTGACTATCTTACAAGTGAGGGAATAGGTAATTTCCCAAGTGTGCCCATGTGCTCACTCAGCGTTCTTGCTCTGTCATGACACTGCTGTCCAGTAAGGAAGAAAACAGAACCAGTCATTTCAGTTGTGGAAAGTGCATTGTTTGTGGATTTGTGAACTAATGCGTTAATGGCCCTCTGCGACCTCTGTGACCCACTGTGAGACTTGGCTTTAGGGACTGGCTAAAATAATACCCTTGGGAAATCTAACAGCATATACTTAACCTGAGGCTTCACAGCAGCTGCAGGGGTGATTGCAACCTTGAGTCTGCAGTGTCTGCCACATACAGTGTCTGTGGCAGAGCTGGACTGTCCAGGGAGCAAAATTCCACCTATGTTAAGCTATTAGGCATTTTTTCCCCCACAGAGTGAGTGGTGACAACAGGTTTTTAGACTTAAAATGTGCCCTTATAACTTCAGAGTCTTTTAGGTATATATGTCACTTGAAGATAAGATTATTAATCTGAATCTTTGAAGGTAGAAACTAATATATTCCACTAGGATACTGAAACTAAAACAAACAGCAAATAATGAAATTCCACTTAATAGCTGACTTAATGCAAAAAGGAGGTTTATCTATAGTTAGGGTAAAGGTCTATTGATGATGAGAAATACAATTTATCTATTTATCTTGAACATATGGTAGGAGAGGGGAGGCCGTAGGTTAAGTCAGAATTTACGTGATAGCTCATGACTAGATTTTGGATCTAAGACTTGCATTCAGGCCAAGGAGGTGAAGATGTGCTCTGCTGTCTGCTTGTGCACGCAACCTTTTCTGACTTTCATATTTGTCTCAGACTGAAGCAGCTATAGTAGAGTGGTATTAGGCTACTACAGAGTGTGAGCAGGACTTGTACCCACAATGAAGAGATTCTATTTTTTTTATAAAAGATTTCTGCAATGTTAATGATAATAATGAAATTATAAACCATCCTGAGTAACAGTACTAGTGGTGCTATTTTTATACTGCTGGTGTAATTGTATTTGAGTTTTATTTAATTCTATATAGATGCTTTTTAAAAGGAAATAGAATACAAGAATGGTTGTATGACCAGTTAATGCAATTTTTTTCACAGCACAAAAATTTGACAAATATTTTAATGATAAAGAAATTGTTTTCTTCCTCTTTTCAGATACCATGATCAACAGGATGTTACTAGCAACTTCCTTGGGGCAATGTGGTTAATTTCAATAACTTTTCTATCTATTGGATATGGGGATATGGTACCTAATACATACTGTGGAAAAGGAGTCTGTTTACTTACTGGAATTATGGTGAGTGAATTTATTAATTGGATACAAGATCATATTTGCTGCAATTAATCCCAAAACTTTTGTTAATCCTAAAGAATTTTTTATTTGCTGAGTTGTAGAATATTAATACTTATTCACACCATTCCCATGGTCTTCATTCCTGGTAATGGAATGGAGTTTTCTTCTTTAGATAAAATTTAGCAGCTGTGTAATGAAATACAGAGAAACAAATTACACCATGACAGAATTCATAGCTTCAGAAATCTCACTCGAGTCTTTTAAATGTTAAGGAATCATATAATCTTGATCATCTTTGGACATGTGTAATTGGACCAGTGCTAATCATGAATATTCATTTGTTTCTTAAAATTAAGTTACTTACAAACAAAGAAACATGATGGTGGCTAGTCTCCTAAAGCATTTTGCTTGAGCATAGTTTTATAGTCTCTTTCTTACAAGCTGAATAACACACTATCCATAGCAATCTATTGCTTTAAGTGGATTTATCTTGTGCAGTTTGCACAGGAGGTGGTTTTGTGACCACTGATACCATGCAGTAATTGTTAGGCCATGCATATTCAATATATATTTATTACCTGTATTTCATGTCTGCTTTTAATTTTTCTGTATTGCACCATTTGTTCAAAGTTAGCCAGGGAGTAAGGCAAGGTATTAAAATGTCTGGGAAATTTATGCATATCTATGGTAAATTAGAAGTAAACAAGCTCCAGACTCTGTTGGTTTTATTTATAACAACTTATGTGTCAATGTCCCTGTGAATGAGAAAGGCAGAATGATTATCATATATATAGGTATATAATACTAAGATACGTACTTGCTTCTGAATTTTTTGCATTGATTATCACTAATGTAATTCCAATGTCTACCTGTGTTAAAACAGCTATATTGGGATTGTGGCCGAAAGCAAATAGCATCAGTTCAAGTCTTTGACCTATTGAGAAAGACTTCCAGTAAATTTTGCTAGTGGGAGAAAAAACATATTTCCTTAAATACAGAGTTTGTAGTGCACTTGGAAGGTAAAGGCTGAAATCAGAGGAATGACTCAGAAGGCTTTTGTACAGGCTGTTGGCTGAGCTCAAATCTGCCATCTTCTGGGGTATTTGTCTTTGCTTCTCTTTCTGTGTTGGATTTTGATGCCAGAGAGGATAAAATGTGGTCATAAACGCATTAGGAAAAGATAAGGAGAAGCAGTGTATATTGCTGTGGGGATGTGCAGAATGGGGACAGAACCCTGTTATAAAGTCTTCCTTCTTCCGTAGCACTGTTAATTAAGAAGCAAATGCTTGAAGGATGTAGGTATCAGATCATTTTGTTCACTCAAATTGCTCAACATTTTACAGCATTTCGGTATGAAGGAAATATTACTGTACATAAATCTAGGGCCTTCGAAGCCCTGCAGAAATGCAATTAGGATAGTACTATTATACTAATTACTATGGCTTTCACACTGCTGTTGCATTTCTGCTAGTGCAAATGATAGGAGCAGTCGAACCATTATTTTAAATAGCTGTGTCAGCTTATTTTATTACGGTGAAAACAAAGTAAAAATAGAATCAGAAAAATGTAGTACAGCTTATTGTAAATGTTATATGTCTGTGAATGAAGCACACGAAAGCTGAAATAATAAACTGAATTTGTTGTTTTACTTACTATAGCACCATTTGAATTCAGATATATGACGATGTGTGGCAGTGCTTTCATGAAATACTGAAGTACTGAGAAATGTATACCATTTTCACACATGGCATATATTTCATAAGTGCAGCAAGATTCTATTGAAAATGAAACCTGTAAAATGCATGAATGATACTCACCATGTCTTTGATTGCGGTTTTTCTATGATTATAAATTCTGCCACTGCTTTGGAAGCAGAATGGCTCCAATCAGAATCTCATGGTAATGAGTTTGGGCTAAATACTTCCAGACACAGAAAACATTCTTAACAAAAAAATGAGCCAGGTAAAACAGTACTGAAAGCCTCACCCCTAACTACATTAATGTCATCTTTGAGAATAAAATTATGGAGCACTGGGAAAAAGTCAGATGATGAAATTACTCTGGGTTTTTTTGATGTGTTTGTTTTTGTAAAGGATCTGAGAGATATGAAGTATGAAGCAGTAAACACAATAATGAGCTCCCTTCCAGCCTAACCTGCAATACCAAAAAGCTTATAGTTCTTGAATATCGTTCTTTAAAACCAGGTACTTTTCTGGGACTTGGACAGTAACTAATTTATGTTTGTTGTGGAAAATATAAGATCCTGACAGAACAGACCTAGTGATTTTTATTTCTATAAGAGTGGTTGGTGGTCAAATTAAAAGATATGTCAGGATAATTTTTTGAATGAATGTAGCAAAATGAAACCCAATATGTGATTTTAAGAGGGGAAATGCAATTCCATAGCATCTGAAGTAGCAAATACATTGTTGGATTAGTGTGATCAATACCAAATACCACAGAGCATTTGCTTTTGGATAATGTCCTCATTAAAAAGGGTGGAAGGGAGAATAGAAATACCTGTGAATACAAAAGTAGTTATACAGACCACTGAAGAGATAATAGTGGCTTTGCAGAACTGGTGGCCCATAGAGGGCTCCTTTGGTGCCTTGACTCTAAGGGAGAAAGGGCGCCCTGAATGTCTTCTGACTTCTGTCTCAGGGATTGTTTTCTGTGCAATGGAAATAGTGCTCAGGCTGAATCCTGCTTTGTTTTCCCGACTGGAAAGTGGGCTTTATGCAGTCTGCTGGTGGCACCAAGTAGTGCTCGCTATTGAAACTGTAACTACTGCTATTCTGAGGCACTGGTTCAAGTGGCATCTGTTAAATTCTACAAATACACACTGCTGGAAAATAAGAAAATCTTTGTTTTTATTCAGATTATGCCAAAAGCAAAAATACCTTGAGAATCATTGAGAGTAACACAGCAAAGAAGTCTGATGAATGTATTAGAATTTTTTTTCAAAAGAAAACCTGTGAACAAAGAAGGCATACAATGAAAAAATATGCAGTCACATCGAACAACTTTTTGATCTTGCAAAGCACTTAAATATGAGAAACTTTCCTGAACATACTGATACAGCTTAATGCAAGGGTGGGTTAATGCAGAGACACTTTACAGACAAGCGAGTGAAACTGAACTGGATACATCAACTCAATTACCAATCAGTGTTTTCCAATGAGATTCACTAGGCAGCAGTGGTACACTATAGGCCAGGTGGACTATAAATCGGATAACACAAGTATCCTCTGTCCTCTGTATACATGAGGTAGGTCTACAAGAGTATGATGGATGGATAGATACATGAGTGCTGTCACTGTTACCAGAACAGGATAGAGGGGAAATGGGGAGACCTATGGCATCTTCACCATGCCATGCAGCTTGTCAGAGTTTTGTCTGCCTACTGAAGGCACCATGCCTGGTTGTCAGTGCACACCTCAGCAGATCTCTCAGATCCTTGTCAGCAGGTTGAGCTCAGCTACAGGTGGAGCACTTTGCTCGTGCAGTTGCTAAGCTGAATTTCTTATATAGGCAAGACTTCCACCTTCTTAATGGCATTTTAGAGTTACAACCTTGAAGTGGTCTGCAAAACTTTCCTTGTCTTATCAGGAGTATGATAAATTTTGCAAAATTTTAAAGAAGGTAAGTTGAAATTGGTAAGGAGGGGGCTAGTTTGAGAAGATACAGGAAGATGCATAATTGTGGACTCTGAGATGGATAAAATTTACAGACTTTTGTAAGTTTTTGTGGTTTATGCCTAAAAAAAAATGACAGTCCATTCTTCGAACTCCAGATACAAAGATCTGTTACAAGGTTTAAGAAGGACTTTTTTCCTTTTGCATCCAGCATTATGGTGAGCTGGGGCATTTATTCTATGATACAAAGCTAAGGATGCAGAGTATTCTTGCAGAGCCACCCACCAACAGTTAGAATCAGACATGCAGCACTAGTAGGTCGAAGCTATGTTACTACAAATAAAATGGATGAGTTGCAGTTGTCCTGCCACAGGATGCACAAGTTGGTTGCATCTAGCTTGGTTAAGATTTCTTTATATGAAATAGCTGTTATTTCAGAGCGTCTGCCTTGCTAATGCTGAAATTATAGTTTAATTGCTTCTGTTATTGAAATGAACTTTAAAGAGATTGTTAGGCCTATGAAAGACCCAAATAAATAAGGAAGGTTCCTTAAATTTATATGATAGACGTAGAAAAGATTAGAGTTCTTTCTTATAAAATTTGTAAGTGGCATCTTTTAGCTACAGAATTTGACCACCACTCATGTAGTTGAAGACATCTTGCTAGAGTAGTCGCAATACAATCAGTGTGTACAGTCTGGCTTTAGGAATACTAGTATTTATCAGTTCTAAATTTTGAATCCACAAATTAATCAGGTCTGATTTTAAAGCTTCTTATGCTGCAGGTTTTAATCCCCTGTGGATGTCTGCATTTAGTTCTAAACATTCATAGTTTCACTCCTGTAATTCATGAAAAGAGTGACAAGGATGAGATGTTTCTGCTATGAGAATAGGGCACTCTTCATCTAAGGTTAAACTGTGGTGTTTGTGCATGTAGTTTTATTGCAGACTCAGCCTGGTCTTACCCACAAATACAGAGAGCTATCTAAAAGAGGAACATGGCACCTAGAGTAGCACAGCTTTTAACCATATGATTTCTGTTGATAGCAAAATCTGAACTGTAATATCTTTGAAATTTAATAATTACTAGATCATAAAGAAGGGAGACGAGGAGGGAAGTATATTCTAACTGTGTAGTTAACATTGTCTGTGTATTTCTGGGTTGAGTCCTGAGAAAGAAAAAGAAAGGAAACATCAGATTTGAGCAGTCAAATGTGAAAATTATTTTACAGAACTTTCTATGGATAATGTACAAAAAGGTCATAAATTTTTTGCATAATAATGCCTAAAACATTGTACAATTTATGAAAACTTTTGTTTAAATTGTTTAATTCTGTAATTTGTTACAGAAACGTAATTGTTTATAAAATACAGAAATGTGTTTTGAATTGTACTAAAACAGCTGAAAAGGAACTCAGTTCTAGTCAGAGTGGTGAATAGTTTTGTGGATGAGAGGAATTTCAAAAGTCTAGAACATTGCTCGGTTTTCGGTTTCTTTGAAGTACAGAAAATCTGTAAAGGTTTTCATAAAAATTGATAGCATCTCAGGTCCATATGTCAGATATATGTTAGAATATAATTCAGTTGGTTCCAATAATTCAGTAATAAGTGACATCAGGATTCAGAACAGATTGTTTATTCCTACTAACATAGTACAATTTAAGTGGACAGCATGTTGAGCAGAAATGTAATCTAGAGAAGGCAGTCATTAATGCTTGAATTCTTAGGGATGAAGCTATTGAAAGTTGGGCTGCTCAGAAATTCTTCGGCTCCTCTGCTATTGTTGTTCTAGCACAACAGATTGCAAAAATAGAAACTTTTGTAAGGAACAAACTTAATTTGGGATTATTTTATGTCTGTGTTGTGTTGGAATGAAATTTTTAACTGAAGTAAAGAAGAATAAATTATTAAAATCAAGTTGAGAATCTCTAAAAAGTGATCTCTGAAGTGGTGATGGTTAGAACAGTAATCTGAAATGTGTGAGAACAGAAGATGCTCTACCTCCATTTGAGCAAACAAAATCTGGAAGGTTTGGCCCTGTTTTAGAACTAGAAAATATTAATGGAAAAAACCTTCCCAGGACATCTTTAGTTTGTACCAGGTGTTTCTGAAGTGTCAGAGGGTAGGGGAACTGTTTCCCACTTAGGTCTAGTTATGAATGCATTTCAGCAAGTTTAAGGGCAGTTAGGTCCTGGCTGGAATAAGCAGCTGTTGTCCCATGATATCTTTGTTTATGTAGATGTGACTGGAGCTGATGGCTGTTACAGCAAAACTTCTGCTTTATTTTGAAAAAATGTAATTTCATCCGCAATAACTTGAGATTTAATACAGAAATTTTCATATTCTTTTACACATATTCTCATGAAACTCTTGTGTTCACAACACAGGTGTTGAACAAGAACATCACCAGTAGCCACCACCCTGAATTATTAAATTAATGTTTTCTGTCAGCCCTGTGGTCAGTTGAGCCTGCTTATTTAGTGAAATCGGACTTCACCTCCTTGCTTGGCAAAATGGTTTTTTGCACATTGGTGTAAACTGCCTTGATCACCAGGGTTTTTTTAGCTGTTATGACCACTGAAGGTTTATCAGAAGCCCAGCCATCAGGGCACATTCAGTTTTTGGACTTCTCTTGAGTTACAGTACTGTGATTTATAGGCTCCCCTGTAGAAGAGATATTGTCTTCATGTTATCAATCATCATGTTCTGTGCTGTCCCAGATGCCTTTCCTAGTACCCAGCTTGCATTACTCAAGAAAAGAAGTTTACTTCACCCCTACTTACAACTACCCTTTACTGTATGAGAGAGTAATCAATTTCACACTTACACATAACATTTAATGACCTTAATAATTTTTATTTTTGCAACATTGTTAGAAACCTTTTGGAATAATTAGAAGTAAAGTAATCTTCTTGTCTACTTTCATATAGATCAGAAGTTTAAATGGTGCAGTAAAATTCTAGATGTGGTGCAGACAAACTCCACTGAAGACAATAGTAGCCAGACAAATACTGACTATATGAAAGTGTAAATAATGCAAAACTATTTTAGGTCACCTTTTTGGCTAAGAGATGGCATAGTTGTTGTCCTATTACCCATCTTATTTTGTTTCAGTTCTGCAAGGTTACACATCTCTCCCAGTAAACAATGACAAATGCAAAACCACATTTATACAACACCATTTCCCTAGCTTCTGTCTGTCTTGTGGATGGATTCCTCCCTCAACTCTTGCATTGCTTGTTTTGGAGAGGTGGTTTTTTCACTTCAAGCAATATTTTTTTTCAATTATTTTTCCCTTCCCCTGGTGGTCCCATGTGTCCACCTTTTAGTGAGCCAAACGAACAAAATACCTGTTTAAATTCTTACAGGATTTTCATTTTATGCAGAGCAGCAGGAGGAATGTTGTGCCTTTTCTGGTGCAGAGCTAAATTTCCCACCAGAACCATATGTCTGCAAAGCGGACCTTCTCTCTCCCTCAGTGGATCCCAAGGGAAGTGAGCAAGAAATGTGGCAACTGCCTCCTTTCAGCTACAGGCAAGTATAGCAGGACATTTTTGTGACACCTACGCAACTCAAGACTGCACTTCACTTCTAGTCCAGTAAACCAGAGCTGCCAGAAGACTTTCAGCTGAGACCAATGAACAGTGTTGCTTCCTTTCTCACCAATACCACCTCCCAGGCTTGTGTATAACCTTCAGGCGGTTGCCGAAATCGCTCAGTTCATTGTTGTCTTGTAAAGGTATTTTGGAACCTTATTAAAGAAAGAACCAAGTGAAAATGCCAAAGGTATTTACTTTGAGGAGTACAGGCTTTCTCTACTGACCAGATGCTGCTTTTGGTGCTAACTGAAGATGGCCAGTTCTAAACTTTATTTGCCTTAGGTAACCTTGTAGTTGAAGAACTGAAAGCACCTCTCTTTGGTTATCTCTAAAACCGAGCCTTTACCAGAATGTTAGATGTGAATGCAAGGTTTCACTTGAAGTCTGAACCCTGAAGTTTTGCAATCACTGTGTATTGCATCAGTGTGAATCCTCAGTCAGAATTTGTGAGTGACAGTAAAGGCATTGTCTTGATGTAGACTTCATAGGCTCACCCTCATCAGGTACTTTGGGAAATAGCAGCTTTTTCCCATCCAGCTTCCATAGCTGTGTCTGCTGTGGTTTAGCATAATGTAAAATTCTCTGTAGTAACTTTGGGTTACTCTGCTTTGGTGTGGTGGTTCTGCTGATAGCAGCAGAAAGCTCGGAGTGGGCTGCATCAGTGAAGTGGACAGATGGCTGTTATTAGGCTGCTAAATGCATCTAAGCTGGTATAGTTTACAGTAAGTATATTGATATATAATTTTGTCAGACCACAGCAGGATCTGAAGGAGAAAAAAGACAAAGTCAGGTCTAGTATGATATGTACAGTCTAATTGGATAATACAGACCTACCATCTTTATTTATTGTTATTTATATTCCTGTAGCATTTCAGGACTCTTACTGATCCTGTTGATACCAGAACTGTATAAAGACAGTAGAAATACATTGTCCAAATTCCTGAACAGTTTGCCATGCCCATAGAGAAAATAGAATAGGGAACAAGGAGGCATTATGTAGGATCAGAAAAAGTGATCTTGGCATACCAGAATCTGATATACATTCACTAGTTTTGCTAGGCTTTGTAGTAAGTAATATCTTACAAAAGAAGGGGAGGAATTTGAAAAAAAACTTATATAATAGATTTTATGTTTCTAGGGAGCTTTTCCTAAGTAAATAGATGATGCTAAGGATTTTGTCTGAATGAGCTTATTAGAGCACAAATCCATGAGGAGTCATAAAAATATTGCAACTGAGGGCATATATTCTGTATGTGATGCCATAGAGAAGAGAATAGGTGAACAGAGTAGAGTAGCATAGTAAAAATGACAGGCAGAGAAAATAACCATTGCAACAATCTCTGGTGTGTCTGAGAGATAATTTGCTTTCTCATAAGCCGATGAAAGAAGGTTTACAGTAATTAAGAACTACC
>NW_008666642.1:3952-7827 GCF_000695815.1 Acanthisitta chloris | reverse complement strand
ATTATGGCTGAGGGTAAAGTGAAAGATAATACCAAGTGATAGTTGTGGGTTTTTTTCTGAGGGACATGTTTAAGCATTTTGTCCAGTTACTAAATTCAAAATATAACCTAAAATACAATTAATTTCACCTTTCCTCTCTTTCTCTTTTCAAATATCATGGGCTTGTTATCAAGAAGCCCATGTCTAATAACATTATTTTTCCCCATTCAATTTAGTCCATTCTTCCATTCATTTTATTAAGGAATATCAGTCATTTAGGTTTGTGTAACTAAAAAGATGATTAGCCTACTAATGTTTGTTAAGTACCTAAGTATATATGTTAGTCAAGTGCCCACATACACTTAATTCTATTAGGGCATTTCGCTTGGGTTTCTAGGCGTCAAAGAATGTACTGAAGGATGGCTTTCACAGGCTGTTGCTTGTCTGCATGAACATTTGAACTTTAGGCATCATTCTTCATCTTGAACAGGAACAGCATATTTAGAATTAAAGATACAAAGAATATCCCCAAGTTGTTTGCAGAACCATCAGTATGTTTTCTTAAAGGACAGCAGCTAAACAGATTGACAGTCCAGGCAAGTTCTGTCCTGTGTAAATGATTGTGGACCTTATGCGACAAGATTGTGCGGCTCACAAATGCAAGTTTTACATCATCCGTACTGATCTGGTGCCACTGTGCAGTCCACAGTTTGTTGCTTTGCTCAACTGGAAGACCGAGGACATGTCATACGTTTGTTTTCAGACTTCTCGCTTTTACTGGAGACTAATGTGCAACATTTCACATCAAGCAATACCGTGCATTCAGGATGAGATTTGTGTGCTTCATCTTCTGATCCTTGCAAATAGGAAATAGGCATTGCTCAGCTCTTTGTCAGAGTCCTGATCTTGTTTTAGAGAAGCCTATTTTTAAATCTGTGATCTTTAGGGCTTCTCGTGTTCTGGTAGATAAGTTTGTTCGGCTGGTACATGCTTTTGGGAGAACAGAAAAATTCAGGTACATCTGCTTTTAAAGCTGGTGGTTTATGGCAATCTCCTGATCATAGAGTACTCAAAGGCCATCAGATTAATGGATGTTTAATTCTGTTATTACCCAATTACATTAAATGAAGCAAATGAGCAATATAGTCAAACCTTAGCTTTGGCTTCACCGATTTGCTTGTACAATATGTGTTGTTATAATTTGTGTCCTAAGTGCCCTTAAAATCAGGCTGCTTACCAAGCCAAAACACACTACAATAACTTTGTAATGCAAGAGATGGACAGGGGGCTAAGGAGTGTGAATTCCAAAGATATTTAATTACTGCTTTGATTCTTGAAAATACATACATACCTGCCTTTTTCATTTTCTTCATATTATATATAATTCCTCTGGACGTTAAGCAAGAGGCAGCAGTGATTTACTTCATTATTTATGTCAAAATGGAATAAAAAGAATGATGTTGGAAATTGCAAAATGCAGTAATCATATATGAGACTCTGTAGAATTTTATTCTCTAAAGAACCTTGCTCACAGTTGAAATAATTATCGTTATTCTTTTACTTGGACTAAGTAATTTTAATAAATAAGAAGCTGCTGCATTATGTAGTATTGATGTAATAAAAAACTCAAGCATAGGAGCTGAGCTACTGATTTTCATGTGAATCATGATACTCAAAAATCATGGTAAGTATCATGCTTATGATGCTACCATTTTAAAGTAACTATTGCTTCTCTTTAGATTCTGAAATTTCACATCATTCTCACTTTATTAGTATTTTTAAGGATGCTGAGCTCCTTAGGGGAGCCATATAATTTTGCAGAGCACAGTAACATAAAATATTAATTAGCATCATGTACTTTAAATGGACTTTCAGTCAGTTTTGCAAGCTGTTAATTAAGAGTAACTTTTTCCTTCAAGGTATTGCGAAGTGTAAACATGCAGATAGTATAAAACTTCCTTCTTTTGCACAAATACTAAAAGAGGTAATTTTTGTATCCTGAGAGCTCATATATCACAAAGCCAAGGGATTTAACCAGAATCTAGGATATGTTGCTGTTGCATGAAGCTGTTTTGGAGATGAGTAAGATAGCAGTGCAGATACACCATAGAGGTGGTTGTCATGGCTTGCTGGTGACAGTATTCTGCTGCTGCATGCGGTGTATTTCATATGAGATATAAAACTACTGTTTTTAGCAGTGTTTGGACCTTATAACTGCTGTGCTGCTCTGAAAAAGCATGAGAGTTAATAAAAAAAAAGTGGAATAATTTTCCCTCAAATGAAACTCCTTTTGTCTGTCAACATTTCTGTAGCTTTTCTGAAGGGGACTGGGAAAGGGCAGTCTAGTATTTCTCTCTGCCAGTAATTTGGTAGGAACAGCAGTTTTGTGGCACATTGCCAGAGGGGTCTTTGTTAATGAGCTCATTCCATTTCAACATTCTTGGTATAAGCAGGCAGAACTCCAGTTATGTCATTAAATCAACACCCAACCCTGGTTTTCCTGATGAGCTGGGCCAAATGATGTCTGCTTTTATCTTCATTTCCTTGCTATTGTGTGGGGCAGTTTACTTATTTATTTGCCCACAGAGAAGTCATATGCATGTTAGTGTTTCCCTTGACAGGAAGAAGACCTAAGAGCACTGTCTGTTTTCAGGAAGTAGACCACATGTGAGAGCATCTCCTGCCTAGTATTCTTCTCTGAAGACTCGTGGATTTCTGAAGTGGTTATTCTTAAGCTGCGTTGTCCGTCTTCTTCTTTTTTAACTCTTAATGGGACCTGGAGTAGCAAAGGAACTTTTGCCCCCATTTTGATTCATCTTGTGGAGAGAGCAAGTCTTCAAGTAACTTTCCATGAATTTCTGTTGACATGGGATTGGAGGACAGAGGGAGAGAGAATAGCAAAGTTAGAAGCTTAGTATTGGGTACAGGAGGGAAGCAGGAAGTGCAGCAAAATTACAAGGGGCTCATTTGAGGATATGCTGAGAGCAGTTGGGGATGGAAGCTTTGGTAAGTGACAACTGATGGCAAAGAATGAGGTTCTGATGAGGTAGCAGATAGATTTCTTTGAGCAATCTACGAGGGGAATGGAAAAATCATTAATTGGAGATTTTCACAAAATTCATTTTGTGCCTTAGTAAGCACACAGAGAGAGCAGATTTATTTTTTTGAGAACACAGTGTGAATAAGGGTTTCCAGCAAGTTAATTTATTTTGCGGTTTCTATGTGTTTGTTAAGGGATTTTGTATGTTGGAAGCTAGATTCAGAGATTTCTTCCGGATTTTCTGGAGAGAGTAAGGCAGTTAGAGAGGTAGGGGATAGAGAGGGAATAAATTAATAGGAGAAGGAAAGAATGAGTAGAAGAAATCTCTGTGAATGAAAGAGTGGTAAGCCTCAATGTGCAATGAGAAATTGATTTATACTGGAGAGTAACTGACACAAGTGCAGTAACAACTGGATCAGGATGAACCTGCAAGTTAAACACAGCCTCATATGTTTAATGAGATTTTTATACTTTTTAAAAAAAGACTTTGTAAAAATTCTGTTTATAAAAAAATTACTAGGGCAGCATAATTTATAAATAATTTAAAGTAAATTATACCTCTAGATATGTATTATAGACACTGCTTCTTAGTACCTGGCTCATTTTAGCCTCCTTTACTTTTCACCAGCCACCCCCCTCCAAAAAAACCCCAAAAAGACATTTAATTTGTGGTGCTGATAGAGGCAGCAAAGGGACAGGCACCTACTGGCATTGGCCTGTTGTGAACATACATGTCCATGTGTAGGCATGCATATACATACATATACACAGCACAAATTAGAAAGTGATATTTTTTCGATCAAGGTTTTGAAGAAATGGTCTTGTGCATGTGTGCTATTCTAAATGGTAATAAGAT
>NW_008666642.1:0-3937 GCF_000695815.1 Acanthisitta chloris | reverse complement strand
GCTGAAGGACTCAAAGAACAGGAAAGTATGCTAAAGTGACTAAATAATAATTTTATTATTATTTTTAGGCCCTGCAGAAAATCCTAAGAAGCTTTTTTTTTTTTGCGTGTATGTGCTAAATACTAATCTAATCTTATTTCCTCTTTAGCAATTGCTGTAACCTTGAGAAAATTAAGAACAGGGTATTCTGCATTTATTTACTGATACTCTGGGTTTTAAAAGTTGTTTTGATCACCCCCTTTGTTTATGCACTAGAAATGGGATGTGTTCAAATTTTCAACCCCTGCAGGAGAAAGAAAGCAGAGCTTCTAAGTGATGCTGCTCACTAATTATTTTGGTGCCTTGTCAGTTTGCCAGCCTGTAATTACTGACTTTTCATATTACTCTGAACTGAAATAGCTGTAGTGTGTTCCCTATATTACCAGGGATGAATCACCTGATGCTTGCCATACAGCAAAGGAGAAACTTCCTTTGAAAACTCTGGAAAGTGCAGTAGTAACATCTCGGGGGTTTGTTTTATTGTTTCCAGGGTGCTGGGTGCACTGCACTGGTGGTAGCTGTGGTGGCAAGGAAGTTAGAACTTACCAAAGCTGAAAAACATGTGCATAATTTCATGATGGACACCCAGCTAACTAAAAGAGTAAGTCACACTTTATATTCACAACTGAAAAGGAAATGTATATTAATTTGTTTCTGTATTTGTTTTATATAGTCTCCTGCTTGGTTCTCCTACTGAACTTTTTCATGGATGTGATTTTGCAAAGAGGAGAAATCAAATGTCTTGAGCTTTTCTCTGAATCAAGGGCAATTCCAAGTTCCCAGCAAAGTTAGAGAATTTGAATAGTCTATAGAGGGTCCTTGCAGCTGGGCGATAATCAGTGTAATCAATAGTTAAGTGCTGTGAAACTAGACTACTATAGTACACTAAAAGACTTTTCTGTGGCATATGAGAAGAATTTTTGTGCGTGTGTGGCTAAGATAGGTGAAATGACTGGGACAAGAATTTCAAGCTGTGAGAGATGTTCTTAAGAAAACAAAATATTCAGGGTGTGTGAGTGAGGCAGTCTTTCCAGTTGCTTTGTGTACTCAACACGGGGTTCATTTAATGACATAGAGTACCGAAGGGCCCTGAAAGATGTTGGTATATAATACCTTTAGAAGATAATATTTTTGAAATACTAGAAATCATTAGTATTTGTAAAAATATGTTTAAATTTTCCTTATGAAATGTAATTTAAGTTATAAATAATCTTAAAAAAATGAAAGAAAATGAAGCATACCAGGCAATAGAAATCCTTTACTGAAATGAAAATTCGGTATAGAGGGAACAAGAAAATGAGTAGTAGCTGCACAGTCCACTCAAGTTGTTTAATCTTCCATTATTGAGAGGAGCCAATGTGGAGACAAAGGTCTTTATACTCACAACAGGAACTCAGCAGAAATTCTCCTTGTTGATGGGTAGAGAGGGATGTTAGTGCCCAAAGTGGAAAACACATTTCTGCTGTGGTCAAGGAGATAGGTTGCCTCGGCACATCTCCGTGCAGCGGTGCAGTGCTGTGCTGCAAGGTCCTTTACTGCAGAGAGCCATGTTGTGTCTCTATATCCCGCGTTTCTCAGCACATTGCTCTGGTTGTGCTGGCTCTCTCATTTCTGTGCTCGTCACCATTAACAGCTTGTATCTTCTCTAAGCAGTAACAGCGGGAAAAGTCTAAGGATGACTTGGAACGCAGTTGTTACATAGCTATAAAGGGTGTCTGACATGAGGTGTCTTCTGAGCTTGTTGAGTTACACTCTTACTATAGTCGGTTAAGGTCTTGTTGATACTAGAACACAGAAAACAATTTGTATCTTCCTAGCACAGCCACTTTTGTAGTGTAATCTGACAACTGAGCTTAAAATGTCTTTAAGGAAGGAAGAGTTTTGTAGAGATTGGCCAGATTTTGAGCTGGTGTTCATTTGTACCTTTTAAAGTTTATTTTATTCATCTGTTCTTCATATAAATCTGAATATCAGTCTCATACTTTATCCAAGTGGTGCTTTGGTGGCTTCAAACTCATAAAACTCAAAGCACACGAAAAGTAAACCGAGCAAACAAATCTGGGATATATATCAGGTTACAAATCATTGTTCAGATGCTTGAGAGCTTTCCTCATAGCCTGAAGATAGCCATACCTTGTGGAAATGCAAGGACTAGTTACAGATTGTGAGGAGGTCTGTAAAATGTGGTTGTGCTTCCACTGAAGACAAGACCAAGGTTCTCCAACACTTATAGGTACAAGGTGGGGACCTCTTGCTGGGAAGAGCTAATGCATGACATTCCTGCAGTGCTTTTACTTAGGCATTGACTTAGCTCTGGCACTGCAGTGACTGGCATGGTGTAACATTGGAGGGAGAGAAAATAAATATGAATTACAAGGACAATTTTCCTTTGCAAGTAACCTAGTCATTCTGCCTTTAATCAACATTGCATTGAAATTATTTGTCTGTTGTTTTCAAGCATTCTTGAAACTTTTGGAGGGCCCAAGAAGGAACTGTAGGTACTTTTACCTATATTTTATGGAAAGCCTCATTTTGAAAAAAGTTTCAAAGTACTTATAGAACAAAACACAGTCCATGCTATTTGACAAGGTATTTTTTCATCTCTTTAGAGAATGATAAAAAGAAAACAAGAATAAAAATATAAACAAAAAAAAAGGAAAATCAACTATTCAAGCCACTATGGAAGTTTAAAATACTGTTCTGTCACTAAGAGAATTAAGAGGTACTAACCAAGAGAGAAAGGTTATGATCCTATTAAATACACTTAATTACAGTATGGATAATGCATTAGTATTTCCTCACTGTAATTTATAATACCATAAACAGCAAACAGTGCTGACTTTTCAAAGAGCAAAAAAAAATTATCCCTGGATGCAAAGAGATTTGATCCCAGTATCACATCTATAAGTAATAAGGAAATTGCTCAGCAGTCCCCTTCACCCAGTTGTTGCTTCCTCTCCTCAGTGCTGCAGCTTCTTGGTGTGCCCACTTCCCACAGTTAGGCAGTATATTAATAGCTTTAGAAAGAGTTTATACCAGAAAAGTAGAAACATAACATAGTACTACTTTTGTCAGCCTGGTCTTTTTCTTTTATTAAACAGGTGAAAAATGCAGCGGCCAATGTACTCAGGGAAACATGGTTAATTTATAAAAACACAAAGCTGGTTAAAAAGATAGACCATGCAAAAGTAAGGAAACATCAACGCAAATTCTTGCAAGCTATTCATCAGTAAGTATTACTATGCTTTGATTTTCCTCTGAAGGTGTTTTCCCTGTAGTTTCCCTCTCCCTTATAGTCGCTTCTGGTCCCCATGTCCCATCCTGCCCAGTCCTTCTGCTGTCCCTTCCCCCCATTCCCTTCCCTTCATAGAAGACTGTTCTTGAGGTTAATTTTTCTCTAAGACTAAGGCAAAGATAAGGTTTTACTGTATTACCTGTTTACAACAAAATAAAATGGTATGCTGGCAGTTTATGTCCATATATATATACGTTCATTTTTTTTTAGAAGTTTCCCTTGCTTCTTGAATTATCTAAGACATTTTTGCTCTTTGCCACTGAGACTATCCTTTGTTGTTACACATTTGCTTACAGGTAGTAAGATACAAGCTACAATAGATAGAAGAAAAAAAAATGTTTTCTTTGTAGTAGATGTTTTAATAGCTTAAAATCAGAATGATGTGATAGAATAGAGCCTATGAGAAGAGACTCCATGAGTATGTATGTAGTGCTTAATGAGAAGAATATTCATCAAGCATTATTGCACAGCCCAACAGCATTTAGTTGCCTTTCTCCACTATATATTCTCAGTTCGTAAGATCAAAAGTTGGTATGTCAGCTGACATCTGTTCTAGAAATTTGGAGTATATCCTAACAGCCATAGAATCACAGAATCATAGAA
>NW_008666641.1:0-17842 GCF_000695815.1 Acanthisitta chloris | reverse complement strand
CAGCGCTGCCCTGGGCACCTGTGCCGCCCTGGGCACCTCGCCCCATCCTGCCCCGTCCCCAAGGTGCCCCGTGCACACTGTCTCCGGCTCCCGTCCCGGCTCTCAGCATCGCTGCCCACCCAGCACCTCTGCACCTGTGCCACACCTGTGCCAAATTGAGGCACGGAGTGCTCCAAGTGCTCCAGCGTTTCGGCTCTGTTTGAGACTTCAAGCAGCTATTCATATTCACGGTGACTTTGTTAAATCTTAAGTATACAAATCAGAGTCAAGCACTGTGCTATGTGCTTGGTATTTCATCAGATAGGTGCCCTGGATGCCACTATGGTCATAGAATCATAGAAGCATAGAATCAGCCAGGTTAGAAGAGACCTCAAAGATCATCGAGTCCAATCCTACCATCATTACTAGACCATGGCACTGAGTGCCACATCCAGTCTCGTCCTGAAAACCTCCAGGGATGGTGAATCCACCACCTCCCTGGGCAGCACATTCCAATGCCAATGTCATTCCCACTGGTTGCTTCATGTTCCAGTCCCAGCTAAACTGCCCAATGTGCCTTAGACGCCTGTTCTATCTTCTCCATCCACTCATCTTGCTCCACTTTCTACCTCCACTACCTTTTCCTTCTGCCATCTCCATATCTTCCTGTTGTTCTTTGCCATAAACAAGAAAGCAAAAGAATCCCTTAAGCACCACACCCCCTGCTCATACCCAACCCATGTATCTTCTGTGCTGTTGACCTTATTCTTCATCCAAACATGAAAACCAAAATCCCCAGTGGCAAAGACATCTTTCATAAGGCAGAGGAGAAACTGGTACTGCAATGGTCCTGGTCAAATGAATTACATCTTCCTAGTGATACTACCATGAAAAAGAAATTGCTCAATACAAATATTCATCCCTCTTACAATGTGGAATGTTAAGTGACAACTAGAAAACCACAAATAGGGAAGTCTAACAGGTCCATGGCAACTCTACTCAGCCACCAGAAACTGTGTCAGGAGTTTAGTCAGCAGCTAAACTTCCCTCACATCATTCCTGCACATTGCCCAAATCCTGCATCCAGGAACGAGGGAGGAGAAACTACTGCCTGTCATATGGCAGCAGCAAATCCCAGTGATCCCAGGAGAGCAGCAAAGGGATGCAGAGCCAGGTTTACACGCATCAGGGGTAATGAATTAGGCAAATGGTGAAAATCAAGTGACAGTGGCACCGCAGCCTGCAGACCTACTCACACGGCATCTGAGGATGCAAACAAACTTTCTAAGTCTCCCTTACAGGCACTTTGATTTTCTGCCTTGTATTGAGACACTTTTGATTTTCAGTCAGACAATCCCTCTGAAGGATCCAGGCTAGGCTGTAGCCCAATGGGCTAAACTCACTCCTTGACATATTTCCTGCGTAGCATTAGCTTTGCTTTGTGAAGATTTCACTTGTGATCTCATCATTCACAGCAGGTACAAGCTCTCCTGATAGCCAAGCCTTTGATTTTCATTTCCTGTTGAGAAGGAATGCCCAAGGGAAAACCTCCAGCCTCAGACTGAGAAGTTAGATTTGTTAAATCAAGTGAAATAAAATCTATTTTGGTCTTTCTGATGCCACTGGCTGGTTCTGATGCTCAATTTGTGCTCACAAAGGAGCCCTGCAAGCTGCAAAATTCATACTGCACTGCTGCTAATTAAAAGGAGCTGATTTATTTTCCATAATTCTAAATCATTATCTATGTTTTGTTTTTTTCTCCCAGGACTTTATTTTCCCCCAGATGATTAAAGTAACAGCACAGCAAGAAGTTTATATCCCTCACTGCTCTCCTTCCATCCCCACCAAGTGATTTATCTTAGAACCAGTGCTTGCACCACTTGGCCTACTCTGAGTTTGTCCTGTAGGGAGAGTTCATCAAATGCTGTCAGTGTTTTCATCACTGCACATTGTAAATCCCCTTTCAAACCCAGAAATTGTTTATTGGCAATCCAAGGCTGAGGCCTCATTTTTAACACGAAGGGTTGCACAAAACTTCCAGGCTGTCGATTGGGATGATTTAGTGTCTGTCCCCAGAGCAGGCAGCACGAGCACACTTTGCAAGGATTATGTTTTATGCACTGAAGAGTCTTCAGTCTCTCGTGCTCTGACGTTGGAGCTCACAAAGACAAACAGAAGCTCAACCTGCACAATAAGCACAACTTATGGCCACAACTGGCTCCAGGATGTCTGAATCAAACCAGAAATTTCTGTGTCCATCACCCTTTACCACAGTGGTTCCCAGTGGTTTTGGCAGCGTTTCCAGCCTTATCTTTTGCCTTTCTCCCTCACTTCTCCATTGCACCTCTGTGGTGCAGAGCACTGTCCCCTCCTCCCTGCCTGTGACAGCTTCACACCCACAGCCATCCCTTCAGTGGGTTTCACTGCTCTCCCAAGGCATCCAGGTCTCCAAGCTCCACTGATTAAAGGCCATGTCAATAAGCTGTGTTTTGGGGCACTGCCCATATTCCTCCAGGGGCAGGTCCTCGTGCCAGCTTCCCACTCAGACAATGGGTGGTAGCCTGGACAATGCACTTGCAAATTGGACTCATTACCTATTTAGCACAAGATGCTATAAATTTTCTTCCATTATAGTTGTGCCACTAAATAAATAATTGAGCTTTTTATGCGTAGGACTCCAGTTTTTTGATTTCCTGATGAACACAGAGGAAGGTCACAATAATAATATTCTGTTTGACTTTTTATATGCTGAAATATTAATTCAATCCTGGAACTACATTAAATTTGCTTAGTCTATTTTTTTCCCTAAGCATGAATATGAAATGATAGATCACTCTGACATCTAAGGAGATGGCTCAGGCTATAGGTGTGTAACTGGCTGAACAAAATGTTTATGATTCCACAGGCAGCCCAAGCTGTGCCATTATTCTTTGTACCTGTTACTATCTGATTGCACAAGTGCATGTTTTACAAAGAGCAGGAGACACCCCCTTTGTCTGACAGCACAGCCCATTGCACACGGTGTTTGGAGCTTTGTCTCAGGCTGTGTGTGCAGGGAGGCAGCAGCCAGGGCAGGGATTGGGTTGCTAAGTGCCTGCAAACTTGCAGCCCTGCAGGAGCTGTGCAGGCAGCTCAGCTCGTCCACTGCTCTGCTTCCCTGTGCTCCTGACTCACTCCCACCACTGACAAGCAAAGAGGAGGTTTGGCATGGTGGAACATCACTCCTTCTCAGGCAGTACTGAAACAGGCTCAGACATTTCATCCCTCAAAACAACAGCAAACGTGCAGTCTGCCCATCCCCAAGGCTCAGCTCTGCTCTCACATGAGCCATCACCAGGAAGGAGCATTTTGGATCAGAGGAACACTGCCATGACCTGGGATGCTGAATCACCTCTCATTAGCAACGTGGCACCACTGTACGTGTGCCCTCAGCCTACACACGATGCATTCATCTTCTAAATTTATCCTGTAAGCAGCTGAACTCAGACAAGACTCGTGCAATTACTCGGGGAGTTAAACACTACCAGATTATCCTGCACTGTTAACACCTGCAGCTCTGCTCGGCACCGATGGCTTTGATACGACGTCTCCTCTTGACAAGTGGGCGATAGCGGATATCCTTTAAGCCTATATTTAATGAAGGCCTCCATAAATCCATCAACACTTGCTAAGGGAAACGACAATAAAGCTCCTGCTGCCATGGGCTCTGCTAGCGAGGGAACATTTGGCATTCTCATAATGAAGTTTTGGAGCAGAGAACTCTCACGCTGATCTGAGGAAGTGCAGCCTTTGTGGAGGAGCTTTTTCTTCCTTGCATAATTACATGTTGTGGAGCAAGAAGAAAACAACCCTTGGGTACCTGATTTTTAAAACCATAATAGCCAAACTGTCATTCAGCTGGGACAGCTGTCAGCTCAGAGGAATGAAGGCAGAAAAAGGCTTTCTAGACAAACAAACTCACATCTGTAGTTTGTGTTTTGTCAGCTCTTGGAACGATCTGGCTGTTAGCTGTAGCTGTTTTGTGGGTTCTGACCATACTGATTTTGTGTCACACCTCCTGCGAGTGGGACAAAGAAATGTAAAGCTATAAACTGAAAATAAATTGGTATTTGTTACACATTTGATATTTGCAAACCTCATTTAAAAGAAACCCCTCTGCATAAAGTGTTTATTTTGTCATTTAAAACTTGAAGAATTGAGGGGAAACAGAAGAATAAGTAAAGAGGGAATCTGATGTTTTCCAATTCTGGACATCATGTGTTGGGAGGGGTGGAGAACTTCTAAGACAGACAGAAATTCAGGTACCTCAAAGCAGCAAATCACCCGAATGTGTGCTGAACTTTTAAGCACTGAAGTAATCAAACTGGTTTTATGGAAAAAGAAACAGTCAAAAAAAAAAATTAAACAGTTATGTTTGGTATTCTGAACATCCAGACTGCATGGAGACAAACTCTCCCAAAACAAACTTTGCCAAGTGGATCGACAGGACTGTGAAGGGCTGTTAAGCCAATTGAGGTAACCTGATTTAAAAGCATCCTCTGTCATCACGTACACAGCACTGCAAAGCCACTGAGGATCCAGGAGGATAATCTGCATAAAACCCCTAGGACTGATTCTGTATGTACTGTATGTACTGTACTTTGACTGCAGTCAAAGTACAGTTTATTTATCAAGTACTTCTTTATCCCATAGATTCCTCCTGCATCAGCTTCTTAGTTTTCTTTAGAGAGCCACTTTTAAACGAACTTTTAGTTATATCTGCATTTTGCCTAAACCAAGTATTGGAAAATAAGGCCCAGGATGAGATCCACCTGTACCTCCTCTGCATTGAGACATTTTCTGCATGAAGCAATTGAGACAGAGAAGTTAATCTTTGGACAGCAAGATGTGACCAACCACAGAGGCTAATGAAGTTTGGAGGAAAGTTTTGAACAGAAAGAGCTAAAAGAAATCTTTCTTTGGAGGAATACTAGAGGTAATACATGAAGGCAAACCAAGTGCATTTAATGCTACATATTTTTTAAAAGCAATGCAACTTGTAAGTTCAAATTTTGCATTTAAAGTCAGCCAGCCTTTCCCTTAACTCCTGCAAACACATGTGCTACTCACACAAAAGCAACAGCCTGCAAAGCCTCTGTGCAATGAGCAAAGGAAGCAGCAACAAACACGAACAAGAAAGGCCTTTAGGCAAGAAGAGAGGCTAATATGCAGAGACAGTGCACATACCGTGCTCACTCCCCTCTCACACTGCTCTAGCTACATTAGCTTCGGTAAACTTGTTGCCTAATTTCCATCAGCAAAGGGAAGAAGAGAATCAGCTGTTCTTTGTAATTGTTAAGAGGTAACGTTACTGTAAACTGAACACAGTTACTGTAAACTGAACACACTCGCTGGTGTGGTGAGTTCCACCACGCTGAGTGGCAGCAGGTGTTGGTTCAGCTCTTGCACATGGGAGAGCAGGTAATTCCCAGCCCTGCTTCCCTCAGAAACACAGTCCCCCAGGCATCTACCTCCAGCAGAAATCTCCCTATGGCACAGCCTGTTTCTGCCTGGGGGCAGATAGGTCCTACCCGTTCTCCAGGCTTTGGGACCAGATCCATGACTTGCTGGCAGCAGCTCAGCCAGGGATGTTGCCAGGCTCCAGCCTGGAGCTGCCCCATCCCTGAGCAGAGAGAGCTCTGGGCACAGCGAGCACTTGACACCGTGGCCTGGAGAGCAAAGCCCTGCAGTGTCTCTGTGCCAGGTCACATCGTCTGATCTCACCACTGTCCACTCGGCCAAGGCAGGACCTGGAGGGAATGACCCAATTCCCCCGAGCAGCCCTGTGCTTGCAGGGCCATCAGAGCCCTGTTTGCCAAACCTCTTGCTGGCCTGGCTTCCCAGCAGATTCCTGGGATCCCTTGGCTTCCCTGAGTAGAGCTGTGTCTTCTCTTGCAGCACATATTTTGCCTCCAGGTATTTTGCCTCCAGGGAATAGTGCTGCTTCTAACAATATCATGCTGTGTAGACTAGGTAAGTGCTGTGTGCTTTCCACATTCCCACACATCCACAGTGTGTTTTCCCTTCCTTCTGCTCCTGTTTATTTTGCCCACCTTCCTGGACCACCTCACACCTGGTCCTGCCCTCCCTAAGCCTTTTCTCATTCCTCCAGAGCTTGGTGGTAGGGCCTGGAGAACAAGTGTTTCCTCTCTGCCTTTCTTTCCACTCCCAAGTCCTGTGCCAGGGGCACCACAATCAGGCAGCAGCAATGTTGGAAAGGTGCACCTTAGGGATTTTCCCTGGTTCTGCACCATTTTCCTCCCTTGTTACCTCCCAAACCCAAAATTCATTTACTAGTTGAGGTTAGAAGTATCAGGATCAACACTTTCCCATCAGATCAGGGCTGTTTTCAGAACTGTTTTCCTTTGCTCTTTAGGGGAAGTTACCATTTCTCCATACAGCCAGCACTGTCAGGCACTGGCACTTTGCTAACTTGGCCTTCCTTTCCCTTTCTAGGGTGATCACAGGTACAGGAATTATTGCCCATATTCCTGCCACTTTATTCTAGTGTGGAAATCAACATTCCTGGCAAGTACCAATCCCTGTTATCAAACCCCAGCTGATCCCAAGGAACTGATCTAGAGATTCCTCCACTCCTACCTAGTTCCTGTTGCTTTAAGTAACAAACTAAAGCACAACTCCAGATCATGGATTTAGATTCCCTGGAGTGAGTCAGCATATGCTGCCTCTTGAGCTCACTGGTCAGGAGACAAAAGCTTTGGCAGAAAAATGTAAGCAGCAAGTGTGAAAAAGCCATCCCAAAATTTATTCTCAAAAATGTCAACAGAAACGCATCAGTAGGTACTCAAAACTACAGAGTTCTGAAAAGTCATACATTCACAATGTAGAAACGTGACAATTGGGATGCCTTTTGCATGGTCTATGTAACAATATCCATTTTACAGTGTAAACAGGTACTGGTATGTTCTTACTCACAAGTCCAGCAGGAAAGGCACAACTCGGCATACAGAGATCATAAGCAAGAATCAGGTGCAACAACATTACACAAACTTTTGGTAATCTGCATTTTTGGGGCCTTCCACAACAGAGACTGGACTTGAAGATTTCCTGCAGTCAACAGCTAAGATTTCTTTCCATCCTTCAGTCCTTCCACACCAATGCTCACTTTCCAGTCTGGTTCAGATCCCACTACATATCCAGTTCCAGCAGGCGTTAGAGGAATAGTGAAAGGTCAGTCCAGTAACTCTTCAGGTGCTTCCACTAATACATCAGGTTTTGGTTTCAGATAGTGCATGGAAGCATCTGCTCGAATCTCAGTTCATTACAGTGGTCATTAATAGAAAAATAGACACTACAACTACAAAAGGAAAAAATGAGGTAGATAACTTAGAATCCAGATGACTATCCCAGCAACCTTCATACAACACACACGGATCATTAATTACCATTTTGGCAGAATGTTACTTCACAGACCACCAAGAAACTTAATGACCAGAGTAGGAATGCCATCCAAAAACCCACAAAACATTTAACCTAAGCATGAATACTTCATATTTAAATACAGGTTTACACAGACTGATCTCCTAAATTACCCAAATGAAAAAAAAAACCAACAAAAAAGAACACAAACAAAAAGCCTCTTGCTAAGGAAACCAGTTCCCATGCCCAAATGCAACAGTCACCTGAGATTCCTTGCAGAGCCTTTAGACCTGACTTCCCAAGGCAAGTCTTCCCTTTCAAGAGAGGAAAAAAAAAAAGTATATACATACCCACCCATGCTTGTTTGGGGCTCTTGGTATTGAAATAAAACATCTAGGAAAAACTGCACATCTTTGGAAGTAGGAGTTTTGGCACTATACTTGAAGGACTGTCCTAGGAGTAGTATTAAATAAGCAGCAGTCAACAACACAGAGAATTAATTCCTTAGGAGCAGTGACTAAAAAAGAAAACAGCAACTTGCTTCTCATAGAACTTCTGAGGCAAAAAAAAAAAAAAATTAAAAAAAAGTTCGTAGTTTTTAATCGCCATTCTCATAAAAAGTACATTCAGAAACCACACAGAGCCAAAAACCCAAACAGAGAACTCACCCTGGGAGGGTGGCAGACATTCGAGGCTATTTACCCGCATCAAGAGTTTTCATTTCTCCCCAGGAAACAGAAACTTTTCCAGCAACAGTAGGTTGTTTCCACTCGATTCAAAACCCCCAAGTAGCACTCTAAACAAAAAGAGGTAAAGATTCTAACCTTTGGAATTTCAAGTTGCAGAAACTCGTGTAAGGCTGTACACATTAAGTCCCACGTGAGCAGTACTTTGCAAGACCCGCATCGTTCCAAAGAGGAGGAAACCCTATTCTTTATTAGCTACTATTTGCAAAGCAATATCATGATTGTACTCTGGGCAACTCTTACAAAGACAACCATAAAATCATTTGCACGTCAATAGGAAAATAGGAGGCCGAAGTGGAATCTCTTAAAAATATATGTTTGCGTATATATATATTTGTTCTTCCCGTACGTCAACTTCACTAGAGTTTTTTGGTTTTTTTAACTAACGGCGATTTTGTTCTCCTCCATGAAGTGAGGGAACTGGTGTTTTGGCACATTGTCTGCAGCAGCACCACTGGCCTTCTCGGCCTCGGAAGCAGTCCCAGCCTGGGTGCCGTCTAGTTTGGAGACGGTGGCAGTGCTGCTGGCCGAGCCACCCGCGATGGTGACGGGCAGGGGGGGCAAACCACCGCTCTGGATCACCGAGATCTCGTTGGTCTTCACGGCGATGCCGTTGCTGAGCACTGCTGCATACTGGTTCCACACCGTGGGGTCAATGCTCACTGAGGGAGGCATAATATCCTTTGGGAACATCTCCGACACCTTCTTGGGATCGTTCCCCAGCAGAGCCATGGGGTTATCAATGGAGAGCCTTCTTCCCCGCCTGGCAGAGTTATTCCACATGTGAGTTCCTACATGGACCTTGCAGAGGGAGGAAAGTGAAGAGAATCGTTAATACTGCAGCTCTTTCGTGGCATACCCAAGTTCTGCCTTGCTTACAGCCAAGTTGCACGCAAAGAAGTCATCTATGCTCCATTTGCATGAAGTATTTAAGTTGGGTAGTTCTTGTCAATGTTCCCTTCCTGGTATGTGACACAGTCATTCCACTGCCTGACATCACCGTGACCTCCTAGAGTTCACTGCTGAAGGGCCTGTAGGCCTGTTTGACACTTATTTTATGAGGTGTTGGCAAAGACACTCCCCCCAAATACAAGCCATGCTATCTGCTATGAACACACTACACTGAAAAAAATACTGGTTGATGCAAGCAAAAAGCCACCAAGAGAGGTTACAACTAAACTGAAATCTTCTGCACCACATTCTGCTAGTGCTTCCAGCAAGGGACTGTTCACAATCTGCAGAGTATATTCCCTCCCCAGCATCATTTATGCAAGAGGACTGAAGAGCATGAAGAGTCCTCACAGTGAGGAGAGAAGCTTCAATTCCCTCTCAGGGCAAATGGATCCATGTGACAATAAGGGCAGACTCGCAGTACTTCTTCAGCAAGTGCCTAGACACAATCCCCAAGTACATTGTGCTGTCTCAGGATTATCCTGTTTTATCCCTCCTCATCTCACACAGTGTTTTAAGCAGTGCAGTAGCATTTTGCAGCATTCAGTCTAGGAAATGTTTGTGTCTTGACACATCCAAATCCAAATGAAAAGAAAAAGCAATCTGCTTAGTAAGGGCTAAGCCTTCCCCAACATCCCAAAAGGAAAGTCAAGGAGAGCAGCAAAGATCTGAGAGTCATCTCAGTACACTGTTTAGCAAGCAACTGTGTGAAACACTCAGGAAGGAGACAGAAGTCAAAGATAACTAGTGGAGGGACTAAAAGAAAAATCAATGTTGTCCCCAAAGGCAGGTCCAAAATTAGCAAAAGTCTGTCCATCTCTGGTATGAGTTTCACCAGCAAAGGAGATGACAACAGAGAAGACCTACCTTCAGGTTTCCTTTTGTGGTAAAGGCCCTCCCACAGATGGTGCAGGCAAATGGCTTCTCACCAGTATGGGTGCGTTCATGGATCTGCAGGGCACTGGCAGAGGAGAAGTTCTTCCCACACGTAGTGCAGATGTGCTGTTTGGCAGGACGGCAGAACTTGGGCCGTGGCACGAGGAGAGGGGCGACCCCAGGGGACAGAGCTGGTGGACCGAGGAAATGGCTAGTGCTAATGGGCCGATCGCTGGGCACCTCCATTTTGATGAGGGTTGGGGGGGCTCTAACAAAAGCAGCTGGAATACTACTCCGACCTGGAGAGAAAGCAAAGAGAATGCTCATCCCAACCTCCTCCTGCTTCCAAGTCACCAGACACCAGAGATTGGCCCTCTGGAGCTGAGTGTGCCCAAAGAACACATCTACAGAATCTTCCATGGACACAGCAGGACTCCTACCACACTTCCCAGCATAGCCCGAAACAAACCAGCTCAGTCCTGGCTTTTGTTGGCGAGCTGGTGAGTTAGAAAGTCTCACCTTCAGGTTGAGCTTACATCAACATTAACCTCAATGCAAAAGAGCCTGAAAATTGCACAAACAATTCCAGAGTTTCCATGTCACATTCTGGGGATAAACCGTTCTCCCATGAAACACAAACATGTATCTTTAAAGAGCTCTAAAGAGGCATCAGGTGAACCCATGAAAACAGGAATTGCACAACTTCTATTCATTTTAAGGACCTCTTTGACACCCCTTGCAGGAGATGACAGCACTTCAGTTGCTGAATTTTGCAGAATTTTGAGTCTGACTTAGTCATGAAAACTTTACAGGGCTGAAGAGGTTCTGTTTCCGGGTGGCCCTTTCAGAGCCTGAATCCCTCCAGTCCTACTGTCCCACCCCAAATGATCCCCAGCACTTCACTACTCACCATACTCTCCATTTGCAAAGTGTAACCCAGGCTCTTCCTTAATGACCTTGCGACCGATATTGCCGTAAGTTAAATCCAAAGCCCCGACAATCCCTTCCATCTCTGCAGGAGCATTCTCAGCACCCTCCGATTTACCTCCTGGGCCTGGATCTTCCTGACTGTTGAAGGCAGGTGACTTTGACCTGACGCTCTCAGCTTGGCTGTTGGCTGGGGACAGAGCCTGCAGCGACGCAGCCTCAGAGGCAGCAGGACTCCTGCCGTTCTGGTAATCTGGATCTCCTGCCACAGAGGAGGAATCATTTGTCATGCCATCGCTTTCTGCTGAGCCATTGTCACTAGACTTCAAGCTGCTCTGCCGCTGCAAATTCAAAGCAGAGGTGACAATCTTCATTTGACTCTCCAGTGCTGCAACACCAGAGAAAGAGGTTGTCGTGGCTGGTGACTCTGATTGTGCATCATATGGAGTAGGAGGTTTCGAAGAGCTCCTAGGGCCATCCTGAGAGTCTACGTCCTCTTCCATCTCTATGCATTCCACGGTCTCATCTGGGCGACTGAGGTCTCCGTTCTTCTCAGCCACAGTGGGATCCACCTCAGCACTGTCACAGGTGTTTTCTGGCATGGGTGTGTTGGGGATCTGCCCCCCCATGTGCATGCGGATATGCTGCTGCAGCACAACTGCATTTGTAAACTTCTTCTGGCAAATGGGGCACGAATGCTGCATCTTCAGAGGAGTATTGGCCCGGTGGACGCCGTAATGGGTTTTAAGGTTCCCTTTAGTGGAGAAGGCACGGCCACAGATTTTACACTTGAACGGCCTCTCTCCGGTGTGAGTGCGGTAATGCATTTTGAGAGAACTCTGGCAGCTCAGCACTCTGTGGCAGATCAGGCACTCGTTGGGGTCAGCAGTGGATTTGTCGATATTTTCAACCAGCTGCTGGAGCTTCGACGTCTCCGAGCCTTGCTCGTTTGACCCACTTACGTGGAAGATGCTCACGCTGCAGGCAGCTTGTGGTGAGCTCAAGCTCTGCTCCGTTCCTGACTCGTGACCGACCGCCCCCGATGAGGAGGAGCCACCCTCGCTTTCTGGAGATGGCCTTGGCTGCAGATCACTTGAGAATGTACCAGGCAGAGACTCCTTAATGCCAGCCAGGCTGGAGATGGTCTGAGATGCACCCGTGGCCACAGAGGTAGGCAGAGTTGTTAGGAGAGGTTTGCTATCCACAATTAGGTTAGACTCATCCAGCGGCACAGACATCCCGTAGGGGATTCCAGTGCTAGTGGGAACATTGTCCAGGTGCTCGGGAACTGGGTAAGGATTCATCTTTATGTGGGGGTACTTGTCTTTGTGACGCTGGAAATGCACTTTGAGGTTTCCTTTGGTCGTGAAGCGATTCCCACAGATGTTACACTTGTAGGGCCTCTCCCCGGTGTGGGAGCGCAGGTGGATCTGCAGAGCGCTGTCGTTGCCGAAGACCTTCCCACAGAACTTGCACTTGTGTTTGAAGAACGGCTCTTCCGCGCTCGGTTTGCTTTCAGCCACGCTGATGTTGGGAGGTTTCCCCTTCCCCTTCTTGGAGGAATCCATCACAGAGGAAACGGCTGCGAGTGGATTTTGGAAGATGACGGAGTTGGAGGTCTGAGGTAGCAAAGGATTTGGGAATTGAGTCATGGCGCCAGGGAGGCTCCGGCTCACCTCTGGCTTCAGGGGGAAGGAGGAGGAGAGCCCAGCAGCCAGCGAGCTGGCGGCTGCAATGCCAGTGTTAGCATGAGGTAGTTTTCCTTGCTTCAAGGATTCCAGGGATAGGCTCTGGCTTCCAGCTTTCTGTCCGATCAAAGCCACGGCGGCCGAGAGCTGCTGGGACATGTGGGCGCCCAGAGCTTTGAGCGGGTCAGCAGCAGCAGCGATGGAAGGATGGAGGGCGTGGGGAGCCATCATGGCGATCTGAATGCGGATCTGCTCCGTCAGCTGGATCTGCTGCAGCTGCTGCTGCTGCAGACACACGAGCTGCTCCAGGATCATGGGGATGGCATTGAAAGTGGCTGCCGAGGAAGAGATGGCACATCCGAGGTTCGCTGGTTCACAGCCACTTTCGTGCCACGTATCGTCTGCAAAGTCACATTAGTGTTTGGTACTTTGGGTTTTGGTAGATAGCTTAGTCCGGGAGGGGCCGCAGGTGTCACAGGGGGTTCTATTTTGAGGTACATTCCTCCTACTGCTTCTGCATCCATTTTTCCTTCTCTCTTTTCCACAGAACCAGTGCAGCCCTTTGCCTGAACGTCCTTGCGTGTCCTGCTGTCCATTCGGTCGCTTGGGAAGGTCCCCAGAGAAGCCTCGGAGAAGGTCTCGGGGGGGACTGTTCCCTCACTGTCATTCATGATTAGAACAGGCGGATTTTTAGTGCAATTTTTCTTATGCTCAAGGAATTCAGAGAGAACAAAGAATTCTGCACAGCATTTCTCACAGATTTTAGTTTCCTCCGTGCGGCACCTTTTGGAACTCATCTCACCATCTCTATCACCTGGGACGTCTTGTGGACTCCCTTAAAATAAAAGAAAGTCACATTAGTAATTACTAGATTTAGAACAAGTGTTTCCTCAATTTAAGATCATGATGGCACACAAATTGCAACTTAAAGATACAAGACACTGGAATCAAGTTTACACATCAGTCTGAAGTTCTGCTCTTTGATGCCAATTCCTTTGCAGCCCACAAGAAATTGCATCTCAGTTGTGTTCTCAAGAAAAACAGTAATACAAAACGACTCCGACAAGGCTCAATAAAAAGAGGTTTATCCAAAATCCCTTCTGTACAGTGAAAAAGGAACAGTAAGGCAGCCAGCACCTGCCAAACAGCTTAAAAGCAACGTAAGGAAGACAGAGAAAGCATCACAACACTGAGCAAAACACCGGGTAAGTTTATTTGGTGTTTGTACTTCAGTTTCTAGTCCTTTGTTAACCATCTCTCCAAAATTCATATCGGATTGTTAACACAAGAACTTCAGAGCCATTCTCAGCTGTACCCTGCTCTATTAAAGGACTTTCACTCTGCCATTATGGAAGTTAATTACAACCTAAGAGGGCTGACAAAAGCAAGTCCAGTATTAGCTTTTAAATCCTTCAGAAGCACATAAGAAACAGCCTCTAAAACAGCACAGCAGCAGAGAGATGATTACCTTACAGAACCCCACACATGAGCCTACACTGACACTGATGACTGCTAAAAACACAATCCAAGCAACAAGCTCTGATGCAAAACACACCAAGTCCCTTCGGACACCACACTTAGCTGCAGCTGCAACTCACCCACTTCTAGGAAGGGGCAGGGAAAGCCACACTGGGCTCTGAGTCCACTCCTGCCCCTCCACCACCAGCACCTCAGGGGTTAGACTGAGCACGGTTTGCGCAGGACAAGCGAAACTCATTCGGGGAAATATCAAGAGCTGGCAGAGAGGTTAAGAGAAATTCTAAACCAAAACAGGATGTTTTTCTCAGCATTGCCACCCTTCAGGCCAGCGCTCAGGGCATGGGGGGCAGGAGAGCTCAGGAGTTGGGTTTTACAGCTGAGAGGGAGGCAGCAAGGGCTGCAGTTGTATTGTAGCCCCCAACAGCTCAAATGTCCTGGAGCTCACACTAACTGGGCCAGTGGTGGGTGCTATGGGTGCTTCACCTCACACAGCCCAGCATGGCACACCATCACCTCTGCCACGCCGAGCACTTTGTGAGCAGATCTCTCCTGCTCAGGCCTCCTGTCTCCAGGGATTCACCTCCAGGCTCAGCTCTGGTGCCACATTACCAGCCCATGCTGTTTTACAAAGAGAACCCAAGCCTGCAAGCACAGGAGCTCTGAAGGTGACACCAAACCACTCATCTGTATATCCTGTCCATGGCAGGGTGGAGCATGGCCAAGCCCCAACTCAGCACATTGACTTGGTGTTTCAGGGCACTGTAAAAGCTCTCTAAGGGAGGGTATTGCAAACCTTGACGTTTCTTAGCTGAACAACAGCACTCCATGTGTATTTACCAATCAAACTTCAACTGTTTAATGTTGTCTGGCAGAAAGCACAAGAGAAAGTTTAAAAATAAACATTTGATCAATTACAAAAACTGCAAGTATCAGAGGCCTGTTCTGCTATGATCTGCAGAGCAGTAAATCCAAGTATGTCTGTATGCAGTTCTGTTGATCACATACACCTCGGGGTTAGAAGTCCTTGAACAGGGAGGAAAAGTATTCTCAGCACAGCTATGATAGAAAATGTTTGGATCCCTCCTATCTAAACAGGGAAAAACAAGTAAGCTTTTCCTCCCTCTCCTTCAGCACAAACAAATTCCGTAAGTGATAGAAACAAGAGCAAAAATCTCATTAAATTGATGCCTCTAAAGCTAACTCTACAGAAAACACAGAGAGAAATCTAATCTGCAGACAAGTACAACTAGCACATGATGCAGAAGTTGGCCAATAGAGTCAACCAAGATCAAGAAGAGATTGTTTTAAACTCATCTTTGCAAGGGTCTGAGCAGATACAATGGGAAAGAAAGTACCTGTGTTGAAAAAAAGACAAGAAGCTTCCAGAACTACTCTGTACACTGACTTGAGAGGTCTTTACTTGACTACTTTGCTGTTTCCATCCATTCAACAGCTACTTCATAGAATACACTAAGCCACGAAAACTTCTCCAAATGTTTTCCATCCATTCAACAGCTACTTCATACAATACACTAAACCATGAAAACTTATTCTCCAAATGCTTTAGTGTTTGGGGCTTTAACTATACAGTTTCCATATGTTGCAAAATAACCTCAGGTTTTCCTCTGGAAAGCAGAAAGCTCTTCCTTCCAGTCTCACATGCACTTCACACTGCAGTCTGCACCTCCGCCTCAGGTTTTCCTCTGGAAAGCAGAAAAGCTCTTCCTTCCAGTCTCACACTGCAGTCTGCACCTCCACAGCAACCATGCAAAATGTTTCCACTGGAGTCTGCACCAAAGACTGTTGCCCACTCCCAAGGAGATATTCCAGGATAGCATCTAGACAAGCCATCAAACCCTAACTGCATCAAAGCATCTGATCATTCATCTCCTTTCCCTTAATAGTACTTTCTTATTTTTCTACTTTCTCACTGATAAGATCACACTAAATTCAAAGCCCCTTTTCCAACCCCCAGCACAGGCCATGCTCCTCATTTTCATAATTCTGAGGAACTCTGGTAACTTCTCTGGTCCTAAGCAGCAGTTGCCACCTCACAGAAAGAAACTCCAGTAAGCTGAAGGTACCTGTGCTGGGCAGCAGGTTGGCAGCTCTACCCCTGCCAGCTCTTGCTGCCACTACCACACATTTTACTTTCCAGTTCCCTTGGCTGTAAGGCACTAGCTTAGGACTCAGATCAATTCAATTCACAGCTTGAGACGACTTGCTGCATGACAAACAGGGAAACCTACGCCTTATTTTCCCTTCTACCTTTGAAAAAAGTGAGTGTAATATCTTCCCATCTCACAAAGGGTTTAGATAAATTCAGGAGCAGGAGGTTGGCTTATTGTGTAGCACTTGGAATAACAAAGGAGCAGTTTACTGATTTTTTGAAGAAAAAAAAAAACAGCTTTTGCAAAAATCCTCATCTTGATTTCCAGTTACATCCTCCTCCCCCAGCCTCGCAGGAGCACCGAGCGCTGCAATCAGAGCAGTTAGCACTGACAGGGTCTGGACCCGCCTGGATTCAGGGGCTCCACAGAGAGACACCAGCTCTGCCCACATACTGTACAAGGCTTTACTGCCACGACAATCGCTGGTGCACTTCACTTAACCCTCTCCAAAGGCTTCCCAGGGATAGGACTTCTACTGTGTTTTTTTTATCTCCCCACCCCCGAATTTCAGGAATGTTATCTCTCAGCATCTAGTTATCCAATAAGTTAGAAGAATGCAGTAAACCCAGCAGGGGGGTTAGATTGAATCACTGGCAAATGGATGGAAAAAATCCACTATTGTGTAGGACAAGGCGGTCATCGACAAGGAAGGCTGATAAAATCCACACAGCTCGAATTAATTTTTTTTAAGGGAGCCAGTAAAAGAGGAGTGAAACTAACGAGTCTGGTTTGATGTGATTTCGAGAAGGGTGCTGCAGGTCTACCATCTGAGCCATTAGTGACTTTGTTTCAACTGTATTTCAGTTGAATTGGGATGAAACAGAGCTCAAGCTTTCCCAGCCACTTAGTTTTCCAGGAGTTGTAATACCTTTGATGAGCTTACTTTTTCCGCGGACTACATTCGATCAACTATTTTTACTTTCACGTTAGCAAACCCATGCACTTCCCCAGCTGTAATTAACTCATGAATGACTACCAACTCTCCACTCCGCTCCTAAACATCAAACCTTCTGCCATCAGCTCCCTGTTGCTCTCGGGCATCCTGCTTCCCTTCTCTGATGCTTTTTTTTTTTCCTATTCCCAACTGAAAAGCTAGGACTTCCAAAAACTTTCAACAGCCAAAAATTTCCCTTCCTCTATCAAACACCACTTAGAGCAGTTTAACTGTAACTATGACCCAAAAAAAAAAATCACTCGAGTAAGCAAAACGCACGACTACTTACAGAAATATTCCAAAGGCCTTGGTGTTTTCTACCCGACTGCATTTTCCTACCCCATCATGAACCAGAAATGCGTCGCACCTACAATCAGCATTTCACGTGCTTTCACTTCTCTCAAGGCTTTAATTAGCTCATTACCTACCCCCGGATTCACCCTTTTGACTATCTACCTATTCAAGCGAAATAGGCGACCAAAGACACGACAAACTATGATGAATAAACGCTCAGAGGGAGCGAAACGAGCGCTGGAACAGGCGGGGAAAGCGAAGCGGGGAAAGCGAAGCGGCGTCTCGCCGGCCCCGAGGGTGCGGCCGGACCGACGGCTCGGAGGCACCGGGAGCGGGTTCTGAGCGCCCCGAGCTCGCTGAGCTTTACCTCGGGCGCTG